>NW_010536977.1:44212-66493 GCF_000687285.1 Phaethon lepturus | reverse complement strand
TAAAAAGCGTAGGCGTGCTGTAGGCAGGAATGCAGGAGCCCTTGTCTACCCGTCCGTCTGTCCGTTTGCTGTTGAGGCACCAGCTGCTGGCAGTAACAGGTGTTTTCTGGTTTTCTTCTCAAGAGAAAGTCCCCAGCGCTATCTCCAGTGGAATGCAGAAAAACAGCGCAGCACGTAGCCGCATTCCTCTCTGAGCAAGCGGGCAAGATGCCCTCCGCCACAGCACCGCTAATTCAGATGCTTTCCTGGGGAGTAAGCCGTGTTTGGATATATGCACTCAAAAAGTTCATCCGAATCATCACTGCGAAAGGCAGTTTTCCCCACTTTTTTTGCAAGGAAAAGCTAGTTTACCAACAGCTGCAAAGCACAGTACATTTGTGCAGTGCAACATTAGCTAACTAACTCACGGGACACCATCAGCTGAGGCTGAAGACTGCCCTAGCAGTAGCTAACAATATAGCTATATATACACTGAATATAGTAGCTATTCAATGTTTCTATGCAGGGAAAATTGTCAGAACTTATTTTCAATAACTTTTTTTTTTTCCCTTTTCAAACTCTGCAGTGAGCCAAAATAGCTCAAATTTCTGAGAATAAAATATGCAGGAAAAAGAAATGAAAATAGTGGGATTAAGAAAAACAAGTGGTGAAGATGAGGAAAAACATGGAAATGGATTTTTGATAAAAAAATGCAAAACAACCCGTGACCAAAGCAAACAGCCATGCGACGTGCCACCAACATCTTCTGAAGAATGCTTAGCAGCAAGGCATCACATAACTGAACGCAAATTTCAAGATGAAATCAACTTTGTTTCTGATCTTCAGAGGCTTATAAATGCATTAACCTTTACTTGCTCTGTGTAGCCCTGCATATTTACAGTGAATTAAGCTAAAGATGGGCTTAAATAACTGCAGGATTCCAGCTTAAATCGTTCCTACATGGAGTCCTTCTCATCCTGTTGTACACTGGGCATTTTTAGACAGCAGCTTTCTCATTGTGGAGACGGATGACAGCACATAACATACTCCAAATGGGAATGTGATACAAGCAATAAAGCAGCTACCCAAAATCTAGTCATGTTGCCCATGTTTACAATGTAAAAAGTTATGTTTATCCTGACAAACACAGCCTTTGAAAAGGTTATTTTCCTCCCCCTCTGCAAAAAAGAAAAGGTTAACTTCATCATCTGCTGCACACACATCAAACCATCATGCAATGGAAGGAGCTGGGAAGAGCACAGCCCTGCATTCCTCTGCTCCAAAGGACCCGTCAGAGTATCCCAGCAAAATGCCCAGAAAACCATCCTAAAGTTATACTAACCTGCCTTAAACGCCTCTGTCACAGCCTACCTGTTTAGTAGAAAATTTTAAAGCAAGCCTTTGACACATGGGTTTATGAACAAGTCCTCAGATCAGTCAATTCAGAGGTAAAACCCAGCTTACCTTTTCATTTAGCGTAGTCATTAAAAGCAACACGACAGCAGAGTTCCTCCCTCTGCCTGCTTTCAGATTAACCCCACAGGCACAGCTAAATCAAAAAAACTTACTCAGTCATAAGTAACCACTGCACTGCTGAGAGCTGACTCCAGCCTGTCTTTACTCTTATTTCCTTAATTTTTGGGGTGGGTTTTTTTTTAAGATAGCACAGGATGCCCAGAGGGACATCCATGTAATGCTAAATCTAGCAGTGCTCGCAAGCTAGATTGCTGCCTACAAGGTGTATCAGCAAAGTTCAGAACATTTCAAACACGGGCAGGCAAGATGCTCAAAATGTTAGAGGTCATTTCAGCAAAGCCCAGAGATGCAGGAGCCGGAGCGCCTTTGACAGTTGCCTGGCAATGCTCCATTATTTTATATTCATTTATATTTATATTATTTTTAATACACTTACACCTACCCCCAGGTCACACCCAGGGTTCTCCCCAAAGTGAGTGTGGCATTTTCTGGCTTTGGAGGAGTGTTTGTTTGCTTTCTGCAAGACTTATGGAATCAACCAAGTTCTGCTGAAAAGAGCACAATACTCGAGAGTTATCCGAGAGCAGTTTTTGCAACAGGTCTGCTCCTTCCAGCCTCAGCTTTGCAGCACAATGTGCATTTTGGCAGGCTGTTTCTCACAAGCACCTCTCAGGGCTGCTACCTGTCGTCAAGATCCAGCCAGGCACTCAGTGCATTTTGTGAAGAGATGGGCTGCACAGAGTCTATTAGCTAAAAATACCAGTTAATGGTAAGCTACTGTAATATTAAAAGCATTTTTATGCTTAAAAAGCATTTGAGTTTATTCCCTTGTCAATAAAAACACGGCAAACTTAAAATTCAAGAGGACCTTGATTTGCCACTAGGTTTTCGAAATTAAAGAAAAAAAATGTTCAATTATTTATTTCTGGGGAGAGAAATCTCCCCTGTCCCACTTCCCCACTTAAAGAAAAAGAAAACATAATCAGTGTCCACACAAAAAGCACCCTAAAGCCCGTTGGGCATGTTTTGAAGAAGCTATTTAGAATAAGGAACATGGGCATTCTCTACCCTTGTATTTATAATAAGGCTCCACCATCCCCAGGAGCTAAAGCAGAATGAAAATGGGTCACATATCTAATTAGTACTACTGGAGCATGAAGCCCAAACATCCCTCAAATGTAATAGATTTTTTTTTTTTAATAACTCCAGCTTCATTAGAATATCCCACAGTCACCTATGGGAGATGCCAGAAGCTTAAAAAAAGGGGTACCATAAAGCAGGCGTGTATCTGGAATCATGCTGCTTTAGTACTGGGGAAGGAGAGACGGTGCTTTTGACAAAATCTAGTCTATTAGCTAACACATGAAGTGATTAGTCAATTGGCTTAGCACAGCTTGTTCTTCAATCACTTTTTATTACAAAAAACAAACAAACCAGCCAACACAACACTCTTGACTACAAAAACAATATACAGATCCACAGGCATGGATGTGGATGAGGCATGTTCAAGAAAGGCCGTTTCTAAAGCAGGCAGCGGGACAGGAACTGGTGGGTTCCCACTTTCTCTCCCAGCAGAGATGCCCATAGGCTTTGCCCCCTTCCCCACGTTCATTAGCGACCTGGTAAGGGCTCTGCAGCGGCACCCCCCGAGCTCCGCTGCCCAGCCACACGCAGGTATCGCACCACCCAAGGGTCAGACACCACCGGGCACCTCGGACTGTCGCAGACGAACCTGTTTAAATGACAGATCTGTGCGCGGGCAAAGAGCACCAACGAGCTGCTGCTGCTTGCCGGAGAGAAGGCACAGGGCTGGGCGGAGGGGAAGAGGCAGCAGAGGACTTTTCCTCGCGTGTGTTTACAGTACACAGGGTTCTGAAGAGGCTGCAGGAGCACCCGCACGTCACGCTGCCGCGCTTGGCTTTCCCCTCCGCTTCCACAGCCTGCTGCTTGCTCCCACCTCCCCGGGCTCGCTTCCACTCCAGGCAGGCTCAGTCTCCTGCACCCAGCACCCAAAATTTCGTTTGCTTCAGGTGAGACGAATGCCAGTGGGGCTGTGGGGCAGAGCCCCGCAGCTCAGTCCGCCCACCCAAAAAGACATCCAGTAAAGACCTCCATATGCAAACCCACTCTCATTGTGAGCAGGACTCTGCGCTTCCTTTCGATCAAAGTCAACAAGCCATAAAAGCTGCTCACCCGTGAGGGTTTGGAAGCCACTACAGCCTTCTGGAAAAAAAATAGCATGGAAAAAAAAAAATCAGAGGGGGGAATTAATTGAGCCTGCAGCTGTCTGCTCTACATATCAAACGTCACAAAGTTCATGTTGCTGCACGGGATTTTTTTTGTACAGATGAATAGGCGAAAGCAGCATGAAAACCAGAACAAGTGTTTACTCTGCCTGTCCATGACCACGTTTTTACCCCGCAGGCAACTGTGTGTTTTGCAGGACTTGGCACGTGAACACTTCGATGCATCTCCTGCACCGATTTTGCATTTCTGTTTTTTTACAGTGAGAAGTTTTTTCCTTTTTTATCTTTTTGTTTACGTTCTTTTGTCACAGTGGAGAATGAGGCACACCACTGCATGTGAGTGAAACACGCAGCATTTTATTTGGTTTAATCTAGTAACTCCCTTATCTGCAAATAGAAACAAAACCAGACACTCACGCTTTGATTAGGGCCACATGTATAAAAATCTCTATTTTTTTTTAATGGCGTAGTATGGCATTAAAAACAACAAACCACCAAGCTCTCCCAAACTGCTCAGGTGCAATGGAAGTTAAAGCTAAAGCAGAGTAAACAGTGATAGATGATCCATGTTAATGATGGAGACCAGCAAAAGCTGGAGACCATTGGTCCAGCATCTCAAGTTCAGACCTCACATTATGACTGCTGGGGTAACAGTCACTATTTTTATTGTTTGTATTGGTAGAATTTCAATTACATTAGTAAAAACACAGCTTATACCAAAAGTTACTCTTCACAGTTTCTTCTGTAACAAAAACTCACTCCATAATTTCATTATACCACCACCGTTAATGACATGGCTGCATGGAGATTCAGCCACTGGCAATCTCCAAGTGGCTCCAATCGTATAATGCTTGACATACCGATTTTTATTCCCGCCCCCCCAGCAAATTGCCCAGCAATTGGGTAAAGTGGCTTCAGAAGTCCTGAGACCTCAGCTTCCACTGAGGCTCGCTCTCACCAGCTCAGGCAGCTCACTCCGCACACAGTTCTCAAAATGCTTAAATTGCTCTTGCTTAAATATCTAACTGGAAGATGACCTGTGATGTGCTTCCCACCATGTTTGACACCGTGACCTCCAGGCTGTGAAACCCGCTTTTCAGGGGGTTGAACCCATACGTCCAAACCAGCCTCCTTGCTGTCCAAATTTCACGTTCAAGGTTTCCCACCTATGGCGATGGACACAGCCCCTGAGGAGCCAGGAACAACGTCTAGAGCCTCTACCATCAGAAAGCCCCATTTACGATGGAACAGAAATAGCAGAGGGGAGGCTTTCAGTGGAAAATGTGATGAGAATAGAAAGCAAGAGAGTAAAAGCCCTGTCAGCACATTTCATAGACAGTCTTTTTAATGAGGAGATAAACAGATAAAGCTTTCAATCCATGTATGGAGCTTTTTTTTTTTTAATTTGAAAAGCAGCTAACCAAGCACACGGGATTCAATAGAAAACAAACGCTGAACAAAACATTTTCTGACAAGGTCTAAATAATCTGAAAAACGTCAATTCTAGTGCCACAGAGAAACCGAAGGTTTCCCCCACTCCCTACCCACCCTATTTATTTTCTTTAATTACCTCTTCGTTTCAGAGAGCTGGCTGTGCACTGAAGTTAACAAGTACGTACAAAAACCAACCCCCAGTTCTGCACATGACCTCCAGCTTTGCTGCAGCAGCACTGGAAGTCAGAGCGAAGACTGGGAGCAAGCTAACCTTCCCTACTGGAGACCGATCCAAGCCACACAGTTTGGATCCAGACGTCCCCAGATGCCAGAGAGCTCCACCAGTGTGGCAAGATTTTTGTTCTCGTTATATGGTTGCCGGCTATAGTATCTGCCACTCTCTACAACCATTTGATGTGCAAAGAAGCTGTTCTGCCAATAACATGCTGTTTCTTAAATCTGATGCAACACATTTAAATCAGGTGTGTAAATGGAAAGTCAGTGTTCAAAAGCCAGCCTGAAGCTATTAAGCAACAAGAGAGATTTCTTCATATGAAGATGATTTTAAACACAAAATTTAAAAAGCATGAGATGGGACCCAGACAAGCAACTTTGCAAAGAAAAGCCCTCTCTTCAGATGCCACGCAGCAACAGCAAAGTGCCCTCCCACCAAGGTTTCTCCCATTGTAACCTGGAATGGGAATTTACGGCAGCTTATCTTCAGTGGCCCCTTGAATGCCTCCCCTCTCTGTTGACACTCACTCTTTGGGTGGAGTCTTCAAATGAGTTACCTCTCATGCACAGAGATTAAAAGCCAGCAGCCTCCAGTAAAAGGTTTTATATCCTCTGTGCTATGCTCTCCTGGGTAGCCTGCAATACCTTTAAATTTAATGTATGGCATCTTCAAAGATAAATGATTTAGGGGGATTTTCAGCACAATCAGCATCTGCCCTGCAAGTACCACCACGACTTTGTCCCTGCTGCTGTTAAGAAACTGCATGCGTATGTATAGCTATGGACTTTTCCCTAGACAAGGCAATATATATCTACACAAAACCCAAACTTAAAAATGCAAACAAAATCAGTTTATTATACAAAATCCAATTAAGTGACAATCATACTCTACAGAAAATACATCTTGCTTTGCGTTTTTTATGTTTCAGAGATTGCATTTCAGGTTAGCAGAAGAAAACCATCCTAAAGAGCCAGCCACAGAAATCCATTACCAACACATACACGCTTCAATATGAGACATTGCTGCCAGACATTTTCAAACAACTGCAAACTTACTGCATATTCAACCATCCTGAATAGTCCCCAGGGACCATTTTCTATGGTAATATTCAATATGTGTGAGTGTCACCATGTAGGAAGCAGCACAGTCCTATAACCTGTTAGCCAGGTTGTGCACACCATGCAACTCAAAGCACGTAGGATTTTATTTTCAAGCAGTGAAGTAGGGCCAAAAACTGCCTCCTGCATATGGCTGGTAATACAGAAAAGTAGAATTAAATCATTGCCTACATGTCAGATGAAATAAAATCTAATGTGGTTCCTAATTTGTAACAGCTGGGCCAAACTTACCTCTAGACTTCAAGGGTCACGATTGGAGCAGCGACTACACCGTCGCAGACCTCCAGAGCGGTCCTGCAGATTGCCTGCACCGCGAGGCTGGCAGACCCTGGCTCCCTGGTGAGCAGAGCCTGTTTTCAGACCCGCTGGTACAAGAAGCCTAACTCAGATGCGGTGCCTGCCTCTGCCTGCTGCCTGCAAAAGGAGCCGGCAGCCCCATTCAGCGGGAAGCCCATTTTGCTCCTTTTTCTCTTGAATGAAGGTGCCGTGGTACGTGACTATATGCGTCTTCATTGCTGTATCATGCAGCCTGAATACAACCACCCCAACTCTCCCTTTCTCATCTGGATTTGTTCAGATAGTTGGTTAGAAGGGTATTCTTCCCAACCGACAGCATAAGTGAACATTTGAGTTTGTTTTACAAATTCTTGCTTTCTCGTTTCTGTTTTGCAGATGCAAGCTGGGCTAGATTAACCAGAGCAGCGTACCAAGGGAAGCAATAAATTCATCATCACTCAGTCTTCTGTGTCTGCTGAGATTTGAACAGCCTACCCAAAAATTTTGGGCACAAAAGCTTTCCATTTGCACCAGGGAGATCTCATTACAGTAATTCCTATGTGAAATTTTCAGTTTGAATTGAGTAAGAGATCAGATAAGACAACAAGCACACAGACATTTTTATAAAACCTCCTCAAAATACACATGGTCTCTGAATAGATGCAAAAATTAATATAGCTGCCTAGGACTACAGATGGATACATCAGCTGCACCAGCAATTGCTCTTGAGATCATGGAATAAGCCCAGATAAATGGAAAACTGCACAATGAAGTACCGACAGCAAGGCCAACTGTCTACAGTACCCCAATTTATTATAATAGCTGGCCAATTCAATATGAAGTATGATCTTTTTCTTGCATCTTAACCCTAACTTTTGACATATACCCTGTACTGCCTTCTGCCAACACCTTTTCTTAATTTGAAAGCTGACTTTGGTATTGAGAAACCTGAGTATGCTACTTATTAAATTTTTGAAAAGGAATTCAACAGTTTAACGCTTTTTTTAACTGGGTATTTCATCTGGTCCAAAGCATTCACCTCTAACTCCCATCAATAAAGGAATTTGTTAATGGACTTTGTTTCAGTCCCACTCACTTAGATGGCATACATTTATAGCAAAGAAGTTTCTACACAGATGGCAAATTCCCAGCATTTGCTTTCAGGCTGCTCATCATGAAAAATACAGATATATTCCTTAAATATTATATGAATCAGAGCCATAACTCAAAGCCAGAAATAATTACCTTCTCCAGACAACATTCAGCAACCCATTCCCTTCTTCCCCAGCCTGTCAGCTGCCTTCAGCACAAGCAGCCATGCTCCTCCTTTTAATTGTTCACTCCTTTGTTTCTTGTGGTTTAGTCTTTTCCCATTTTTCTCCTCATCTTTCCCACTCTGGCTTTTTACAAGGGTTATACAGGACTCCATCCCCAGACTTTTTGCTCTGCACTCTGCTCAGCTTCCTCCTGGGGGATCAAACTCCCACTGAAATAATTTTACTGTGATCAGCAGGAGTGCAGCATCCTCAACCCTTGGGGGGGAAAAAAAATAATCAATCTGTGTTTTCAGTATTCTCAAACATAAACATAAAATAAACAACTTGACATGGATGACTCAGATTAGCTCTCCTTTTCAGTCTTTCTCTCCATCTTAAACATCTTGGATCGCTTCCATTTTTTGATGATGCTCAAACATTACTTTAAGTGAAACACTGCCAACAAAAGGCAGACTCAAAGCACGCTGTATCTGCGTTTCCTGACTGCTGGAGACATGGCCACCATCTGACAGACCCAGCTATGGGGGGCTGCTTTCTGCTTAACCCTTTCTGCAGATCATTATGTCCAGGCTGTGCTTGTGGATTCCTTCTGAAAAAGCAGCAAAGATGTGCTTTTCCCATCCGTCCTAGTATCAAAGTTCGTAATTAAGTCTGTATTTCGGTAATTCCTTTTTTGATATGGGTAGTGCTGCTTCATTCAGATTTAGCTTTCCTTCCCCCGTCTAGCTTTACCATTGCTTTCCTTCTGATTTTGCACTTCTCCAGTGCCTCCATCAGTATGCTCTTTCAACCTTCAAGGACTGCATCGTGCTGTTCAAGCATCAGCTTCAGTTTCAGGTTGGCCAACCCATCTAGATGCCAGTGCTTACCCGGTAAGCCCTCAACATGCACTATTGTGATTTTTCTCTAATGAACTACGTGTTTGTCCTGGCACCTGTAACACACGTCTGTCTGTCCTTCCAGTTTTTGCTGTCCTCGATCAGTAATTTTCAGTTCTTGCCTATCATATCGATACTGTTGTCATGGTTATACACTGTAAGTATATGGTGGGGAAAAAAGGCATTCACTGGGTTCAGTGCTGTAAAATCTTGACTCAATACAAGCCAAAGCAACGCTACATTTATTAAAAACGGGCCACAAAATAGGTCAAAACATTCCCAAATGTTATTATAACTGAAAATACTCCCAACTATTTCATAAAAAACATTCCCTGCTAGATTGCTGCTTTTTACTTTGGAAGTCTGCACACTAATAGCAGCACTGATACTAGCATATGGAGCAGACTGCACTATTTTAAAGTTGCCAACAAGTTTGATTTCTGCAATTTGTTTGTTTAAAGTTTAAGCAAAACTTTCTTCCCAGAAACAAATACTGACACTGGATACAAAATATGAAAATGCCAAGCCAATACAAACACCGAAGGAGACAAAACAAAACCAGGCAGGAATTCCATTTTGGCATAAGTGACAACAGTTTTGTGCCTGGATCACAAAGCAACGGTTTCACTTCTGGAAAGTGAAGTGTCTGTACCCCCAGGTAGGTGTTGAAGCAGCCGGCAAGACCAGGGAGGATGATGCAGAGCACTGTGTTCCCTCTGCCCAGTGACTCACCAGGTAGACGCTCGCCAGATCTTTTCTGGTGGTGTTTTAATTGTTTCACGCAGGGCAGACTGGCAGTTCCCGGGGTTAGCTCTTCCTAGTAAATACTGTGCCAGCAGATTAGAGACTCCACGAGTGGACAAGCCTTGGAGGCAAAAACCGGGGTGTGCAACTTCAGTGATAGAGACTTGCTTTGATGTGACCTATAGGATTAACTGTAATCCTGGTGTGACTAAATATGTTATTTATGACCTTTATTGCCCATGAAGGAAAATTTAATGACACCCCTACTTCTTTTTGCTCTTCCAGGCTAGCAAAAGACTAGGAAAAAAATAATATGCAATACACTTAGACCCTATTTCACACTAGCTGGTTACTTTTCCCCCTTGTTTGGGTAGATGCTGAAGCAAAACTTAAACTATCAAGACATTAATAAAAGAGCAATCCAGCTATCAAGAAATTAATATAAGAGCAATTCAGACATCCTTGTCAGTATTTCCTCTGAACAAAATGCATTCTGTCATCCTCAGCTCCATGCGAACTGTTGCCACGCATTTAAAAAGCGTCGCCATTTGCCTATGCAGGCACTGCACAGACAGAACGGAGCCCTCTTCTGCACAGAGCCCTTTGAGTCACCTAACATGAGCCATTCAAATTAAAACATGCATAACGAAAGCAACTCAATCTTGAAGCACTGTCATTACATTTCCAAGCCAAAATGCAAAAGCTATGCATTGGAACAGCAAGCTCTGGCTGCAATAACCCATTGCCCAAAAACGCTGCTTTAAGAGCGTGCTGAATATAGAACCAAATTTTGTGATGTCATTTTGCTACGGGACATAATCACTTCAGCCTAACATTAAAACTGGCCACTGCAAAAGCAGCAACAAGCAATAAAGGCAGAGTACAAATAACCAAATCTTATCTCATGACCTTTTCAATCAGACGCTAAATAGCAACTTATCTCAGTGGCAGATCATTGGTATCATCAAGGTTGCTCCATCAGATTCTTCCTACAGTCCAGCCTAATATTACATCAGCAAGTCAAGTGAGGACACAGACATTTAACTTTCTCCTTTAATTGAGACTTTGCAAAAGAGGAGGAGCAACTTCTTAGGGCTTTTTTCTTTGCTCAGAGGTGGCCATCATATTCATACATAACTATCTGTAGTGCTTACAGGCCTAAGTGGTCCAGGACCAGGTTCTCTCAAAGACATTCCCTATGGGCTGTTCTACGCCATTGCCTATGCTGAGTAGGGTCTGGATACTCTGTGTAGGACTAGCAGCATCTCATCCAGATGGTGTCATTTCAACAGTCAGTATGCAATGGACTCTAGCTTCTTTAAGTCTCTTCGGGACATACTTTCTAGAATTTCACAACTTGAAGCAGAGTCCCATTTATACATACCCTGGCTTTGCTTCAGCCTGAACACTACAAGCTGAGAAATTTTGGTTGCACACAGTTAAGTAGTGGATGCAAAACCAATCACTTCAGGCAGCACATTATTCAGAAGCTATCCAGATAGCAGCAAAATATAGGACCGTAAGAATACACAGGCTTCTGAGCCTGAGCAGATACTTGTCAACTTAATTGCTTCTCCTGTTCTACAGATTACCCCAAAGTCATTTGTCCCAGTCTGCATTCCTTCAACTGCTTGCTCACGGTAAGTACCTGCTTACTTAGCTGTCCTCGGTCACGTACGCAGCTTGCATAGCTCCCTGCCCATGCTCCGCCTTGCCTCGAAATAAAGCAGCTCCTTCTCGAGCTGATCTTCAGTAACATTACACTCTGCCTCACAGTTGAAAGCCAACTCATACAGAAGGTCTGACAGGCCACAAGAGTGTTTAGTGGAGGAGAAAACAGCACCCAGGGTAAAAAGGCTAAACTGCCCTATAAAAACACTTTGCAAACTCCTAGGAGGAAACCTGTGTTAAGTATTAAAGACTTTAAGCAATGGGAAATCACATGCCTAAATAACCCTGTGGAGTTGTACCCTCATGCCGAGGCTTGAAGGTTTTAGCCTTACATTGCAGCACAGCTGTCATCTTGCGCAACCACAGGCTGATCCCAGGAAGAAAAATCAGCTGTGCCCTACCCATATCTGAAAGGAGGGGGTGCTTTGTTTAATTGCTGAGGTTGAAACAGCCTCACAGAAGTCTAGCTCAGTAGCAACTACCAGAAGCTATAGGATTTCCTCAGTGTATGTTAGTCTATTATTCATTGCAGTCAATAACGTGAAATCCGGCGCCGTGTTTACAGGAAGGGCACTGACTGCAGCGGGAGGCTCTCTAGTGTTCCCAGCAGTCTGGGGAGGTATAAAATACCAACTGCTACCCACTTCTGTCCCTGATAAAACTCCCAAAATAGGAAATCCCAGCATCCATACCTTTGAATCATCCCTCCACTTTCATCAAGTTCATTCACATGCATACAAAATCATGTATTTTTTAAAATTATCAGCCTCACATGGCCACAGAGCCTTGAATAACCTAGATGCAGGAATTACATTAAGTTTCACTTCTCACTTGCTGTTATTCAACATTAAATCCTGCTATTAGTCAGATGTAGAAACTTTGTTTTTCATAGAAGTGCCTGGATCTTCACTCCCATTCATAGCACCCCAGTGGCCTCAGCAGCTACATAAGGACCACCAAAGCAGAGAGGACCTAAAACTTTGGTATCGCTAACATACAGCGCATCAGGCATTTTATCAAGACTGAACCACAGTAGCTACAGCAAAAACCAATGTCTTGTGCCCATTTATCATTGCCTGCATGTAAGTCTGTTGCAGCCTGTCAAGTATCTGGAAACTCTTCCTGCCATCTGTTTCCTTCCTCCCATGGTGCTGAAGTTTTCCATCACTGCTCTCTCACAAAAAAGTCTTTATTTCTATGATTCTTAAAAATTATTTTTTAAATGTGCTATGTATTTTGAACCTGCCTGCGCAAACTGTAACAACTATCCTATGCTTGGATTGATAAAATTCACCCCATTACCTGCCTCCAACCTCACAGAGTCACACCAAAATCTATTTTCCCTACCCTTGCTTTGTGAACTGGTAATATTGAACCCAGCCAGTTAAAACAGCAAGAACACACCAAGCTGTTTCCAGAATGCAGTGGCTTGCTTGCTCCCACAAAAAGCTGTCACACCAATTACCAAACCAATTAACAGCAAGGAGATAGATTTGTAGAAAGACTTACTTGTGTTTCAGTGCTGAGTGGTACTTTTACTGTTGCCCTTTGAACACCAGAGTTTACAACAGATTGTTAATGGTACCTTTTTTGCAGTGCTGAGGTTCCTGCAGATGAGCATCTGTCTCCTAATATGTATGTAAATATTGCCCTTTTCCTCACTTCCTACAGAAGGCATCTCATGGTTTTACCATCTCAGGAAACAGGCTGCCCTAAATATTTAAAGATACTTTTGGAGTTTTACAGCAAAGACCCCTAAATGTACATAAACATCTACTTGTAGTTATAACAAAGTCTAGTTTTTCCATAATGCAGGAGGTATATTCTGTAGTAAACTGTCCTTGGAACAACAAAAAATAACCCAGCACCTTAACTTATAAGCAATACCCTTGAAGAAACAGTGGATTAAAAATGCAGGTCATTTAAATAATTTACTTTCTGCAGCCACTAGCTTTGATAACCAACAACCGAGGATGGACTGGCTACTTAGCATTCATTTTCCATTTTGTTTTATGCCACAGCTCTCCTGCAGAAGAAGTATAAGATTTGTCACAGGAAAACATTTTCATTTTAAACTTTACACTAAATGACTTGTAGTGGAACATTCACATTAAGAATACCATTGCAAAAGAGTCAGCAGAAACACTGTGGTGTTAATAACACATTTGGAAGTAAAGACTAAAATCTGCTTAGAGTATACTTTGCACCTCAGGAAGCAAAGGGGGACAAAAAAAGCGTCCTGCACCAGGTGCGTCTCCTGTATTTGAGAGTTTTAATAACAATGTCGTTAGATAATCTCACTGGAAAACACCAGGCCAATCTGACCTACATGTTTTAAATAACCTGCTGCTGCTACTTTATGGAGGAGCTGGTATTAAACCATTAAGCTAATAGTCAGAGCTGGCTACTGTTTGGGTTTTAGTAAGATTTGGCCCCAGCTGATAAAAGTCCAGTGAGAAAGAGCTTTCCAAAATGGAAGTTTTGCATGCAAACCTGGTCATGGTGAAACCAACTCAATTTCCCCTCTTAAAAAAAGGCCATAAAGCCAGCACACTAAGCTGATTTGCTCCATCTATTAAAAGATACCAAAACCCATCCGTATTCCAGCAGGCTGTGGGAGCAAAGGCATTTACAGCATAAGGGTGTTTCTCAGAAGGGTGCATGCTTTCCTGTTCACATGAAGAAAGATGAGCCTTACCCATATGCCCCATGTTTTGAATACTGAGGAACTACTCAGCATGAAGGACCATGCTACCTGCTACAGCAAAAAACAGCAACAAAATTCAGCGTATCTGCCTCCAGAAACTGCAGAAGTGGTTGTAGAAGCCAGAGCTGAAATATTTGTAATTGTGAAATTGAGCAAGAAAATTGGGAGGAGGGTATGTTGACAGAAAAAACCCCACGCATCCTTCACATTAACTCCAAACTGCCAGGCACTGCTTGCCTCCCTTTTTCCACCCTCACAAGCTCCCTGCTATAAAAGAGCGGCTTCAGTGCAGCCGTCCCTCCATGCATCCCCACACATCAGGTGTTTGCATCCTCCAGGTCACCACTCCAGCATCACTTCCTTCCCATCCACAGAAAAGAGCAGTAATTCACAGCATGACTAAATAGCATACTGGGATATCTTGGACAAATCAGCACTGTTGGACTGGGAATACTACAGAGTGCAAGGTGACCCCTGCAATGTGGTCTGGCTGAAGCTTATAGATGAAAGGGCTCCATCTGCTCTGTCCTCAAACTCCCTTCCATCTTCTACCTGGTCTTCCTCCAAAGCCAACGCGATTCTGGACAGCAATGCCCAAGATGTTTCCCAAGGGCTTCGCTACATGGCAGCTCCTGAGTGCTGCATCTGAACAGGCACAAAGAGAAAGCACTGAGCTGAAGGCTCAACCTTGCTTAATTCCATCATTTTTACAGCAAAGGATTATCTGCCTACCGTGACTGCTGCACAGCCAGCATCAGTGCTAAAAAGGGTTTTTTTCTAGTTTTCTAGTGTTTACAGCACATTCAGTTGTTTCCAGGTTCTTCTGTATTCCAGAATGCTGGAACTCTTCTTAATCAAGTATTTCATAAGATTCACCAAAAAAATTGAAAAATGTGGAATAATGATTTGAATACAAGCCAGTAACACTCTGCATTTGTAGCATCCCATAAAGAAGACCGTAAAAAAAAGTCCTCTCTAAAATAGCAAGCAAGGAGCATAGCACTTTTAACTCCTTAAAGGTATATTTGCTTTGGGTTCAGATGTTGGGGGCAAGCTATGCTGTCTGCATTACCCTAACCATTGCTTGCCATCTGGATTTCCCTTGAGGAACATAATTAACATCAAGTTAAAACCCTACCTCCAGCGTCAGGGAGATAATTGAAATCCAGGCAGTCCCAAGACTCTTCTCAAATTGAGGAGTTGCTAAACCAAAATGTAAAGCCGCAGCAAGATGTTTGTATTAATTATACTAACCAACCATCAAGGGGCTCCTATCTGAGGGCACTTTTCCATGGATAATTCATGGCAGCTTTTGAATGATGGTCCATAATACACTGTGCATTCCTCAAGAACACGAACAAGCTGTTACAGCTACTTCAGGCTTCCAGTGTGAAAGTGCAGTGGCTGCTTAACTCCCCAAAGGAACTAATCTCTCAAATATTATCTTGCAGTGACTCCTTTGTCAAAACGAAGGGGCATTTCATGGTTTAGTTTCCAGCAAAGTACTGCCTTGTAACACTCTCAAATTATCACCATCCAAGGAAGATACCTATGAGCTAACAGCCTGAAGTTTCAGGCAAAAATGTCTTTGAACTTGTTTTTTAAAAATAACTCAGTGTTCAACTGCTTTTTGCAATGCCTTCCTTATTAGGTTTTGGCCATTTTGAGTTTTCCCCTTGAGGTTCTGCCCAGCAAAGCTTTTTGCAATTCCTCTAGATAACCACACAAAGAGTTACACCAATACAGTGGGTAAGTATGTCTCCCTTATATCAGTAAATCAATTTAATTGACTAGCTACAAAGTTAATCCATTAGATTAACGGTTGACCTACTTAAAGATAGGGCAAAGTATCTGATACTTATTTTCTACAAAATAACATGCAATACAGCATCACCATATAAAGTCAGGCAGTCTAGCTAAAGCAGGCTGAAGGCTAAGGGCATGCACAGCAGAACATCGGGTTCAATGGGATCCAAAGGACCCTGTTTTACACCAAAGCATTTACTTTAAGTTTGCAGTCGGAGCCTGTGGGGAAGCAGCAGGATGAAGGTTCACCACGAAATACAGACAGCTGTCTGCTCAGCACACTGGGTTTTTTTCAACAGGAGCAACTTAAATGATCGGAAGTTTCCCCTCCGGATTTTCTCAGAGCTCTTTGGAAGTTTGTGGTTTGGGGTTTAACAAGTAGAGAGGAGAAGCAGCAAAAGCTACACTTCCCCGTTCCAAAGCTTGCTTTGAAAAATTCTGTCAAGACAACAACTGTGTGAACTCCTGTGAACCTACATTTCACAGCTGCATCTATGCCCTTATAAGCCACCGATCCTGCAGCAAGCTACGGCAGAAGGGGTTTATCTGCATTCACCCTCAACTGCAGTCAGCAGTCATCTCATAGCAGCACGTGCAAAGAGATGACTGCTTCTGTCCAGGGATCAATTTATTGAACATCTGATTTTCTAACCCACTTTTTCCTATTCAACTGACAGCATTTTAGGGACGCCCATGTATTAACAGCTGATTCACACTGTTATTCCAAGCTGCTTGTTACATTGGAGGAAAGGTGTGGGGCTTTCGTTGTTGCCTTTTTGGTTTAGGAATAAAAAGCTTTGTTGGGAGAAACAGTGCTTCAGACAAAGGTTATGGGTTCACACTCCACAGCAGGGCAAGCCACTGCAGCTTAGCTAAGTCGATCTCCACCCAACACTACAGCTTCTCAGGCTGCAGTGTGGTTTCACACCTGCATGACTGGATTAAGGCAGTGACTATAGAGTAGAAAGCCCATTCAAGTCTTTTGATGAAAGGCTCCTGTGGCAGTGCCATGCTGCTCAAAAAGACCTATTTGTACTGGAAGCTAGGGCTAGAGCAATCCTAATAAGTCATTCCTTGAGCTATTTGGCAACCAACAGATGGGTACATTGATGGAAGCTGCACTGTCTACTAGTGAAATGTGCTTTCTCTCCATGCAGTCAATCTGAACATCATAATTCTAGCTCATAGCAGACTACGTGTAACGTCACTTATAATTAACAAGCCTGAAAAGCAGCAAATAATTCTAATGGAGAGACAACTGAACAAATGATGTCAGTTTTTATGACAAGGCAGTTATGCCAGAGGCTAGGCATCAAAAAGCTACATGACATTAAACTTTCTTCTGAAGAAACATTCACCTGTTCTCTATTAATTTACTTATTTGATATTTAAGGACTGACAGCACTGAAAAAATATGTCATTCCATTAGACAGATAGTTGTCCTGCCTGTGCGGGAATGCCGTTACTGTAATGGAAAGAGATTTAAGGCTCCTGTGCCGTCGGCCTGGGTCTGCCCTGAACAGCTGTTCAGAAACCCCACACAACCATTCCTCGGGAAACCACAGACTCAACAGCATGGCCAGAAGTTTCCAAAAAATGAAAAGCATCTCTCATCCCTCAAGAGAACGTGGGTAAACAGAGAGAAGAACAAACAAGGAGGGGAAGCAGAGGGAATAGTTGGAGTCGAGGCCAGCTTCTGCTCAATGTTTCTTGCATGAGACAATTCAAGGTGGGAGGACATAACAAGAATGACTCTGCTTTGCAAGATACATTAGGACTATTTGCTCCTGGTTCTTGCAAATATGTACTTTGAAGGTAGTCCAGCATATTTCATTCAATATCTAATATACACAGAGAAAAATAAAATTATTATTTGTATTCTTATTTGCTCCCAGGAATATCCCTTCCAGTTAGGCAAAAATAAAGAAAATGAACTGTCATTTTGGCTGACTGATTTGATTCAGTTTTTTCCCAACTTTTCTCCCCACTTTTCCCAGAGGCTTTTCCTGAGAGACACTCAGTCTTAGACGGCTTCAGTTGCATACTTTCCCTTCAGTCCTGATACCCTCAGTAAGTTTTAGGGTCTTTACATGAGACGTTGTCACATTTTAGTTCCCAGAGTCATTTAAACAGTAGCATTGTGTAAGGACAGCAGCAGTCCTTGGGATGGATTAATTTCACCCTACACAAACAGCAATTTTAATACCCACAATGCAAGATGAAAGCTAAGAAGCAGAAAAACAAATGCTTGGGGGAACTTCATTACAAGGGAAATGCAGTAAGCAGAGCCTCCTGCCCTTTCATTTTGTTGATACATACAGTGACAGTCTATCTTCTCCCCGTCCGCAGAGAGGGTACTGCTACTGCCTACTGAATGGGAAGCATGCAAGATAAGAGATCCCAACTATTGGGTTGAAGATTGTACATTATTTCCAAATCGTTTCAGACAAACTGACCACTTGTTGCTTTTCTGATGCCTGGATTTGTTTCCTGGCACATACCTATTCCCTAGCTTTGAGGTGTGAAGAAAGCTGGGTTTGATATCTTGAAAGCAGCATGCCAGTACTCCTCAGCCCTTCCCCGACCCCTCTATCTCAAAAGCAGGAGCGTTGCTGGTTGAGTGCCATCCCCACCAGCTGGCCCTCTCAGCACTCTTTACAACTGTCTGATATCTTTGCGTGACCTTCACAGTGCTAACCAAGTGCAGAGAGGACCAGGCAAACAACTCAAGGAAGAACACTAAAAATATCCCAAACTAGCATTGGTCACAGGACTACAGCCCTGCTGAGAGCACAAGTCACTGCTCACGCTGCCATCAGAGCCCTGCTTTTCCAGCTCTAAGGGATTTGCACATCAAGTAAGCTCAAATTCTTTCATTTAGGTTATTTTATCAGTGAAGAAATACAGATCTCTACTGTTGAGTTTTGTCCCATGATGAAATCAGAGTATTAGGAGGCAGCTCACTGATCCCAATCAGCAGTGGCATAATTCAATGTTCAATAGCTTCCTTGTGCCAGTGCTCTGCCACATCAAAGTTCCGCCATGGTGGGTCATCCTCTTGTGATTTGCTAAAACCAGGCTTCCTCTCACCAGTTTGTCAGAAGACTCAGCTGAGGAAATTACTTGCTCAGTCCTTACCTTGGAAAGATACTCCCTGCAGACATGGAAACCCAGCCATACAACTTCGATACTGAGCTAGGGAATACCAAGAGCTACTGGGAACAGCTCTCAAGTGGATTCAGCTACTTAATTCCCATCTGGTTAAAATAAAATGCCACACAGAGGATGGATGGGGGCTAAAAGGAAGTAAAAGAAAATAAATGGTAAGTTCCCAGGCCAGAGAGGGTGTCAGGGATTAAGGGGTGAGCAAAACATCTAGGATGGGGAGAAGCTGACAGATGAATATGAAACACAGCATGAAAACCAACTCTGCCATTAACATGAACGCTCGCCTGCAAACGTAACCCTTTCACCACTCCAGAAAAGCTGGTTATAATAGAAAAAGCATCTGTATTTTCCCCTCAACTTTAAAGTGGCTTTAAAGCCACTCACAGAAGTGCCTGTGCATTTGCCAAGCACACCAAACTTTGGTGCTTTTTTAATAACCTGCAACAAAGCCTCCCAGCCAGCCAGTGACCCGCAGGCAGGCAGTTCGGAGGAACAGGAGTGTGTGGGTGCACTGAGGACGAAAACCCCCTTTTTCTCCCTGGCTCCCCCAGCAGCTGGTGCTGTGGAAGTGCTGTGGCTGCAAGGGCTGAGGGCAGCTGCTGTAGGACATATAAATAGGCAACAGCTGCTTGGCCATATGCTTGATGGGCTCCAAAGGGTTAAACTCTGTCACCACCCGAGACCCCCCTTCACATGGAGCTGCCTGGCCCCAAGGCAGCACCCTCCCCTCTGCCTGCAGTATCACTGCTTCCACCTTTTGGGGTGTGGGGAGGGGGACAAGAAGGAAAAAGGCTGTGTCCTTCTCAAGGATGAGAAAAAATTCTCAAGATTTTGTTCTGAAGACAAGGAAAACCTCTGAGGGATGTGAAAACCCGTTAGAAGGTATACTGAAGTACTCAGGGTGTGCTGAAAGCCATTGCTCAATCTCGTGTGAAGGCACTAACACAATACTGCACATCAGATCAATAAATTCAAGCACATTTCGGTGCACGGTGACAGTCGTCTTCAAATACAAGAGACACCTTCTCCTGCTGTCACTGCACAGCTGGAAGCTGCTCTGAACCCTGGAGCACCTTGCTGCTCCAGTGCGTGCTCATGGAGCACAACTGAGCCTTGCAGGCACAGCTGCCAGTTCCCCACTGAAGTTGAAGCTTGGGGTTTTGCTTGGCACCTTCCTCTTTTAGGGAGGGCTGGTTGTAACCTTCTTCTGCTTGCCACAACCACCCACAATACTCCAGTTTCTGTGGAAACAATCTCCCAACTCGGGCACGCAAAAGGCAGCGACTCTTTTTGAAAACAAACTCCTCGAAAGCAGTTGATAGCAACCACAAACAGCAGCTTCACAACAAAATATGAAACGTGGCCTTCCTGTCAGCCATGGGCACCAGAAAAGGAGCTTTTTTTGGGAATCCTCTCAGACTGGGGTGAGACATACTGACCTGCTGGCTACACAAATATACACAGTGTACAAAGCGTTACAAGGGCAGAACAGAGCCTAAAGTGGTTTTTAAATTGTGAACTCTAATCCTTCTCAAATCCTTCTGACCCTGTTGCAAGGAAGGCTTATTTGCTGTTGTTTGCTGAAGTAACCAACGATGTCCTTCCCCAGCTTCGCCATTCCCATGGGGCTGGGACGGGGCAGATGGAGCTGCTGCCACAGCACCCCACATCTAGCCACAGTCACTTACCGTCCCAAATAATTTGCATTCTGCATCTAATGCCAGGAATGCATTCCTCTCATCGCGCAGCAGTCATGCAAGATTTAACGAAGATGCACGCCACACCTAAAAAAAAGTGACTGAAAGAAAGGGATGAATTATTTAAACTACCAGTGTATCTCTTTTCCCCATTGACAGCAATCACATGAACGTCCTCCTCTGATACAAACCCTTATCAGATAACCAAGTACAAGCTTTCTGGAGCAAGAGATCAGGAGTGAACTCTACTTCTCTCAAAACCAGATCTGATACAAATGTTAAAAAAAACCCACAGCCTCCCAGCAATCACAAGGCAATCAACACAACCAGCCACCTTCCAGAGCAGTGAGGAGAAAAGCACGGACACAATAAACCGCCGTACATTAAGAGAAGCTATTTCTGGTAGAAGCTTGGGCCCCTTGTTTCCTTTGGCCAGTGATGATAATAGTATGTGGCAACAGAATCCTGGCTAGAACAAAAACAAGACCAAAATGTTTATACAGAGAATTTGCAGTATGTTTTGGAACCTCTGCAGATATTGATTTCACCAAGCCAGTAGCATGCCCATTGCCACTGAGAAACACAGACCCCAGAAGAGTCCCAGGAAGCAGAGATAGGGACTTGCAGGGGAAACGGGCATCACACTATAGATTTACATCCACGTAAAGCAACTCAATCCTGCTCTTCCCTTACGTTCTAAGTTCAGTTGCAGTGAAAATCTTAAGGACAAAACACTGTGCAAAGAACCACGCCGAATTACCAGGAGGAAAGTCATTTTTCCTTACCTTAAGGTAAACTGTGGCACGTGGGCCAAAGCTTCAGTTAAAAACAACAACAAAAAAACCCACAAAAACCAAAAAAAAAACCACCCCTTCCCCCCCCAAAACCCCACCAGCAACGTGAGGGTGAATAGTACTGCAATGTTCGCATAAAAGAGGTCACAAGAAAATGGCAAGTACAATGGATAGGATTTGGCTGCGATTTTTCCATTTACTCCAATGACATCACCTCAGTGAAGAGGTCTCATTTATCTCATTGGGCTATATTTGGAACATTGTATCTTATGATAAGTGTAATCATAATGCAGAAGACCACAGAAACCAAAATGGTGATTCCCCAGGAAGAAGGTAAGCAAGCTCCTATTTTTCAGGTGCTGTAAGGGACATTTAAAGTCATTGGTGCAGAGAAACACTTCCATTTGCTAAATCTGATCAAGACAATCTACATCATTCGTGAGTGTGGCTACACAGAACTGTCAGTCCCCAAATTAATGCCCTGATGCAGTAAATAAATAAAATCACATGCTATAGCATAAGGTGGGGTTCTCATGCAGCAAGCATAGTAGCTGGAGAAGAACAACAACAGTATTGTAGAAGTCACCAAAGTACATAAATACTTACTCCCTTGTCGCTATTATTTCACACTACTTGCTGTGTTAGCACACCAAACAGAACCCACAGTTCTGCAACTAGTGCTTTCAACACTGCTTTTGCAACACTGGTGCTATATTTTGGTGCTTTCTCTATTTGGGTGTAAGAATCTCATCACAGGAGAACCATCCAGCTTTAT
>NW_010536977.1:6812-44181 GCF_000687285.1 Phaethon lepturus | reverse complement strand
CTGCTGAAGTTACAGGTGTCTAGTGCAAATTATTTTGCCAAAACTAGATTTCAAGTAAAGCCATGACACCAAATCTGTTTATCTCTAACCATGCACTCCACAGGTATGTATTTTTCCCAAAGCCATGTTCTTAATCAAGTTTGACTCCTTTTTAATGTCTTTTTGAAAGTTAATTGAAGGGAATGGAATTGAGTGCTCTAAGTGCATGGACCAGGCAGGCTCACCGTCCCTTACGGAAGGGACAGCTATCTCCAAAAAGCTAGGCAATACAAGAAATAATATTGGTATACATTAAACCATACAAATCAAGTCCTGGCAGCCTGTAGGAAGCAAACAAAACTGTCAGATACCAGAGCTTTACTGTTGCTAAAAGATAAGTTTATACTTAAAAACTCTTCTAACTCTAAAGAGTTTCACTGTTCATTTTGTTGCTATATTTAAAGGCATTGGGAAGTGTTTAACCAGCTAACCACCTCCCTGGAGGTTACAAGTCAGACTGCAGACAGCTGGTACCAGCCATTGCGCAACTGCACACACATGAATTTTGGGGAACCAAAGCTGAGCTTCTTGGAGATAGGCAAGGATTTTCTCTGGACTCGTTGTGAAGTGATCAGTCCAGCAAGTCAAGGATGATATGTTTTCATGGAAGCCATACAGCCTATTTTAATCCTATTTTAAGTAGAAGTCAGCAGTATTTCCTTACAGTTGGTCGACATCAACAGGATGCAGCTTTCTGCTAGCAAGCACAGGTTACCTCTATCCGAAGGATATCTTCCAGAACACATTTCATGCCATTTAAGTGCTCACATTTAGATTAATGTATTCTGTGTGTCTCATTGTTAAACTGTTTCTCCACAGCTTCCTTCCTGGGAGTTCATTTTCCTATTGAAAACACGTCACAAGAAAATAAAATGGCCCCTCAGAACTAAAGGGATATTCAGTAATTAATCCATAAAACAGGAGACCTACTTGAAACCCCTCTTTTCAGTTTCTGAAAACAGTTCTTTTCCTTTCACAAACTAAATAACTGGCCAGGAAAAAAAAAAAGTCTTTTTTTTTTTTTTTCTAAACTACTACGGGAATAGTTACAAACTGTATTAATGGTTATCAAGTGTATCTTTTTATGGTAGTGAAAAAACAGTTCCAAATTCCAGAATTAATGCTGTTATTAGACACTTGTTTGGCTTGAGAATTGAATGAAAAAATGTAAGCTTCCAAGTGGCTTTCTGTTTGAGGCTTGGGTGACTAATTATGTATTCTGATGCTGCTTAATATCTACTCAATTCCCATTCTGTTCCTGTGGGAGACTCAAAAGACTTTGGAAGAAAGTTTTTCTGACTGTAAACCAGAACTTTATGATGCAGTATTTTAAAAGGAAAATTAAATCTCACAATTGGAGCAACATAAACTAATCTGCTTCTTGGCAAAGGAAGTCAAAACGTTTCTGCTAGCAACATGTGAAAATGGATAATGATAACAAAAGCTGAACTATGCCCTAATCCCCCTCCTCCTTAATCCTAACAGTGCCACTGTACTACTACAGCATTATTTTAGTTCTGAGAAAATGCCTATAAAGAGAAACAACTGAAAATCAGCTACCTCAAAATCCAAAGTTTCCCTTTATTCTACTGAAATATTAAGGATTTCAGATACAACAGAATATTGAGAGAGAGGTGGGGAAGAGCCCAAGTTCTCTGTGAACTTGAAAATTAACTTGAGTTTACATCAAACTAAAAGGACTGAACATTCCTTTTACATGCCTGTGAAGCCTCCAAAGTAACCCCCCAAATTCTGTTTCTTTGTCATACAGTTTGGTAACAAATATATTCTGTCCTGCATGACCAATGTGAACCTTGGCCTCCCATTCAAGCTCTGGCTTTCAAATATATCAGACTCGAGAAACCCATTTTTGGTTGTTTAACAAGTATCTGAAGCTAAAAGCAGACACCTGTTACACCTTTGTGGGTATGTAAATATAGCAAACACATTTTTTGCAGAGAGAAATCTCTGCAAAAAAGTATAACCTAAACATGTCTGTTACTGGTTACTTCACTGCAAATATGAAGTTTAATACACTACTGTAATTAAATGAGTATATAAGTTAATTCTTTAAAAAACCCATTACCACTAAATTTGTCTATCTGTTTAACCTTTACTTCTTCGACACCCACATGAGCTTATATGAAACTTCTCAATTTCCTTTTCTGTCCCCCTGTTTAAGATGTCGATAGTTTTGAACACTCACTGTTGGGTGGACTGAGGGAATGAGAAGTCAAAACAATTTGTGTACTCTTAATTATACAGTATCAAGTTTACATTTTGTTTCCACAAAGACTAAATTACAGTATTTCCCCCAAGACTAAAGATACAGGATGTCAGATTTGGCGTCCATACTTCTTCATGGGCTGTCATTTATCTCTAAAAATGGCACCAGCAAACAAGGGTGCGGCACCGAGACACGCTGTCAAAGGTTGACTTTATCAAGGCCACATCTCACGTGCATCACACCACATCCACTGGCAACAGTTCAGGCTTAATCCAGGAAAAGGCACGTTTATTCTTGAATTTTAAACCTTTACTACTAGTTACTCATTTTTTAAAAACACATGCAAGCCAACTGAGACAGACCTGCTTCTAAAGCCGCACGAACTTCAATGAATTTGAAGGTATGAATTTGCTGTTGAACTTGCCCATTTTCAGTGCAGACTGGACTGCATGGAGTAAACCACCCCAGACAGTTTAAGTCATTGCCTACTCTTGTGTTTCCTCTTTTCCAATTAAGAAGAAAAAAAAAAAGTAATAATGTAAGACATTCCAACCCAACTAGAACTTTCTTCTTTCGAGCACTCAGGAGCAAGTTTATGCTCAAGGCAAATCAATGCCGACACCTGCAATGAGTTTGCTGTCACCTTGAATTCTTCCACCTTTCATTTGAACCTTTGCTTCCTAGTCCGTTCAAGCACTGGAAGTCCTGAAGTCCTCCTCCCTACCTCACGCTACTTCCTCAGACACTATAAAGACCACAGCCAATGTTCACTTGAATCCGAGACACTCATGTCATGTCCTGGCACACATTCCCAGGTCAGCTGAGCAATGCTGCCTCGTCTTAGAAGAATGAGGAAATGTTGCCAATCTCTTCTCCTCCTCTCTCTTTTAGTCACTATTTCACAAGGAAGCACAACCCTCATGACTTTTAAAAATGTCCGACCATCAATTTTCTCTTCCTCCCATCTGCTATGTGTTTGATATGTTTACTCAAATATTTAAATTATGAGGTTTTCCAGTGCCTGAAGTAGTGATATTTGGGGTATTACTGGTATTTTTACGAGATGCAGGTGTACTCAAAGTAATTAGCAGTTAAACACAGCTGCATCTTTTACCAGTTATTAAGGAACACTGAGCAGTGCTATTTAAATAGATAACATCCTGCTACCAAGAAAATACGATTAAAAATGTATGCTAGTGAAAAGTATCTAATATGTTATTACAAAAAGGAAACAATGGAAACAATAAGCTCTGCAAAATGCCCTTTTTTAAATAGAGACTGTGTTGAATTTAATGCAGATTATCTGGAAGAATACACAGATACCAGAAAAGAAAGATGAGATAGGAGTTTTAGCTGTGACAAAGAAGATTTAGCAAGAAGCTAAAAAATAAATTCTTTGTCAGTTGAGAGAAAATTGCTTGAACAACTCTGGCATCTGATACCAGTTCAAGGCTATTTGGATATTATGGGATTCTCCTTTTTGTCTTAACTCGGTCTGTGTTAGAGACCACACAAACATTCTTCTGCTACAAGCATTTGTTTTTTAAAGTTATTATTAGCCATGAAGATCTAAAGCAGAACTGTTCTCAGCTACATTCATAGCCCAGATGTGGATATTGTGAAGACTCTGCATGAAGAATCAAAGCCAAGATTCCAGAGTCCCAGACAAGAGGACCCACAGGAGATGAAAAGAAGGCTGTCTTCAGCATTTCCATCCTACAAGCTATTTAGAGGACTATGACTTCATACTTGTTTGTTCTCAAGTAGCACAGATGTGCTCTATCAATTCATAGAGTTGGAAGACGATATGTAGAATGAGAGTAAAGAAAAAAATTACTTTTGCACCCAAAGTTGCAGTAGTACAAACATGGAACTGATAGGATTTGCTGATTTATCATTGGGGTAGAATATTTATTTACATAAATATTTACATTATATTTTGTCTGACCATCATGTCTGAAGAAATTCTGAAGCCAAAACCAACAAAAATCTATAGCTGAAAAAACAGTTATTTTGTCCATGTTCTCACCTCCTCTAAACTGCAGGAACAAATGCTGTCTCAATTAGCAGCAAGCCTTTCTTTTGACATGTATGCTAGCTGCAAGATACTCATTTTGTTGAGGGTTTTTTTATTTTATTTTTAAATCAAATACTGCCACTTTTTAACAATGTATCCTATCTTCAGAAGTCAGAAAGCTCAAAATTTAAACAAAAACCAAGCAAGTGGTTCACTTCATAAGAGTGAAGATACAAGTAGATCCAGAAAATTGACTTGCTGTGCCATAACTCAACTTCCAAGTGTGCCAAAGAGGGTGTAGTAAAATTCCTTTTTCTGTAAGTTTAATTCCTTGCTGTACGTTTGCAATCTGTTCTGCCAATAGTGTTTATGGGAAAATACTTTATAAAGCAACCAATAAATCTCCCCTTCCTATGATTGTTTCTTTATCTACCACATTTCCACCTCCCTTGCACACATGAAAGTTACACTTGCCACCAACTGGAAAGCATAAAACATGCAGGCACAAAGATCAAAGTGTGTGATGAATTCGTGAATTTGCATTGGGATGTCCCTGAACACCAGGATGCTGCCCCAGAAGCTGTCCCGATTCACTGAGTCTTCTATGGAATATCACACAGCATCACACAATCACAAACAGAACTGCCAAAATCGAAGGGATACATTCTCAGTGCACTGCTCATTTTCCAGGCCGTGGTACAAATTAGCAAGGGAGGTTCCTTAATTACTAAGCACTAAATTTAGGATTGCAACTCATTCATCTCAAAGGGTCACAGCCATGTTTATTCCAGCAGTTACAAAAATTCACCTTATACTTTAACCCTGTGTGTATTACAGTGCATGATTTACAGCACGTAACATTCAGTTGTTAAAAAAAATTTGCCTCCACAAATGTGAACACTCCCGTTTCTTTTTCCTCCCCCACTCTCCCACTTCCATTCAAATGAAGTTAGCTAAGAAAAACCCTATTCATAGGAATTAAGAGCTCAGTATCCAATCCATTCTCGCAATGAACAAGTAGCCTCAGTCACTGTCCATGCCATAAACCTGCTCTGGAGGTTTTTAAACAGGTCTCTGTATTTTTTAATTTGACTGAAACATGCCCGAGATATTAGAGATGCCTGAACCACTAAGACCTACTTGAAAACTGCAAGACTTGTGTTTTGCATTACCTTAACAGAAATAAAACACTGTTGCTTTTTAAAAAGAAATTAAGATTCATGGATTAAAAGAAATCATGCTCCTGGACTAAATCCCTATGTTTTCAGTTACTTCTGTGGTGAAAATGTCTCAGGAATTAGAAAAGCTAGGGGTTCTCGAGCTGTTACTCTGATGGTACTATGAATGAAATCTCTCCTGACGATAGTCTTGTTCCAAGGCAAGCCCAGCCACATATACAGTGCCAAGCATGCAGGCACTGTCTCAAAGGTCTTACAATCAGAAAGTTCATTAAAAATACTGTTAACTATTAACCTCCAGTTTACTGACCTGCAATTGCACTATCACTCAGCTTCCACTCTCCTCATCCAGCTCTGAACACAGCTTAGCTTCATCTTGTTTTCAAAACATTTAGCAACTGGCAAGATCAGCACCTTGACAAAGCTCAAAGCATGGCAGATGCATGGATCTAGCACTAAGTCTTCCTGCAGTGCATCACATCTGAAATAAAGCACTGACCCTCAATCCTGAGACACAAATCTCTGTAGCTCTGTGCAATTCCAATCTTCAACCATCCAGCAGGTAAGAAAAGCTCCTCTAGCCTATGATGACCACTATTTACTGCTGAAGAGGTCCTGCATACCTAAAGAAGTAAATTCTGCAGAAGAATTGTGTTTTGGTCCACAACTTTTTCCTGCCTATCATAGTAATTAATCCAGCAGATCTGTTAAGGCACCGCACCAGTCATTTCCATCGGCTAACTTGCAGAAGCTATACATCCTTTCCACGAAGTCTTAGAATAGCTCATTTCCAGTCCCTTTACAGCAGGGGATGACAGGTCATACCACCTGCGGTTTTATGACCCGTTGTGAATGTACAGCGTGAAATACATGAAGGTCCCAGCCTGTTGTACAGACTAACTGTACAGGTCACAGGAATCAGATACAAGACAGATCTAGCAGTTGAAGTTGTTACTACTTTAACACCAAAAATACGATGCTTACCACTAAAAGACAGGCTCAAATGTGAATAACTACCTGAGAGTACTAAATGTGCAGCACAAGAAAGTAGCCTGAAGGAATTATTTCAAATGTCATATAATAAAAATATTCCCTGTCAGTCCAGCCAGGTGCGTAGAAGCACTACCAAATCTGCAAGGTCTAAGGCTGTTTTCTCCAGATATAGCAGACACATCCAATTGAAGTAGTCTGGAGCAGAAATCAAAATTGCATGTTACAAGCTGCTGGACATCTATTGCCAAATGATCTGTTAACTCTTCTGATTTTTCTTCAACAGAAAATCTCTCACCCTCTATAAAAAGAAAAATCATCTAGCAGTAGTTGATATAATTAAATTAATTCAAAAATTGCCCAAACTGTAAGACTACCCCATTAATATGGACATTTCACTGTTATGAAAAGACTAGTCAGTCAACTCCATGAACAGATACTGAAATATTAACTTGTTTATATAAAGTGCCCATCGCTTTTGTCCAGATAGTTGAAATTTCAATTTGCACACAAAGTAGTATTTTCTCTTTTTTTTTTTCCTGCAAGCTGACAACACCAGCACCTCATTTGTTTCCAGTTAAAAAAAGAAATTGCTGAACTTCATCAGCACATTTTCCTCTCTAGACAAGAATGACAAATACAGTCGGTAATGCATTGTGCTGTATTTCTCATCTTACAGCTGTTTAAAGCCTCTACTTCCAAAAGGAAGCGTCTCAAAAGTAGACAGCAGTGAATGTAACTTGCCCTATGCAAATGACTCCAACTTTAAAAGAAAACTAGTCCCCTCGGTGCCTAGCTGCTTCTTGTAGTGCAAAATAGAAGAGAGGAAAGACGGCATGCTCAGATTCCCGCGCTCTGTTATTCCAGGAAGCTGACTGGGAAAATAGCTGCTCAGGCTCTGCATTTCGGAGTAGCCTGAACTACCCCAGCCAGCAGCAAAGGGCTTCCCTTCAGCCAAAGATTGTGCTGCATCCACACACTCTTCAAAGCTTCTTATGCTGATCCTCATGACCATTCCTGGAAACGATTATTTGCGCAATCCAAAGCACGGCTCCAAGTACATCTCTCTAGTCAGAACAACACATGCCTAACAGTGTTATAAACCACTCTGCACACAGTACGAGGAATCCACGCAACTCCAAGGCATTTTGTAAACAAGACGACATGTTGCATACCAAAGAGAAAAATTTAAGAGCATGTGAGAATTAGGAATTTAAAATGCATACAGGACACCACTGACTTAATTATGGCAAGCATAAAAATTTTTTCTTTTTAAAATGCTTAAGGTTACTTACCGTACTTATTTAGCTTTAAAATGTCAGAACACAGGCACAAAAATGGGTACTAACCACCTAAATAAGCAAAGCAGTATGTTTCTGCTTTTCTTCTCTTTGTACAGTTTTTTGCAATTAACACCTGCAACATCTTTCTTCTCTTTCTCCACATCTTCTAGACAGCAAAGGATGAACATGCTTAAAGCAACACAGGAAAAAGTACCTGAAGGATTGAACACACTGGCAAGGCACCACCAACATTCATTCCTTAAAGGCTTAAGGCAAATGATTGCCATTTCAACTCTTACACTTTCACAGACTGCTGGCTAAACACCAAGGCGGCAGAAACTGGAGGAAAGCTACCTTCAGTTGCTCACTGTTGTTTTATATTCTTGCTTTCATTTCTCAGCAAGTGAACTGCGGAAAAAAAGTACCACCAAGCATCAGCACAGATAGCAGTTTGGCATCCTCCAGCCAACCTCACACCTGCAACTTCCACAACCCTTGCTGCAGCTGTGCTTTTTGTCTCCGCTCGTCCCAGCACAGACAAAAGCTGCAAAATACGCAAGCGTTAAGCAACACACTACCACCATCTATTTCATTAATAAAATAAGGTCCATAGGAAATGAAGATGCAAGCCTCCACTCTTGGCTTGGCTCCACTCCCACTGAGGCAGCTCTGCTTGTACCATAGGTAATCTTCAGGCAGTTTGGTCAAGATCATTTGCCATGGGGGTGGGAAGGGGTGGGTTATTTTTAAATCTCAGTCCAACAAGAGAAGGAGGAAAAAAGAAAGCATACAGAACTGACAAATCTGAAGAGAACCTGAGGGTTACCAATACCGGCATGAACCACAGGAGCTCTGTGCTAAACAGGGCGTCATGAGCCCTGCAAAGACAAAAGCAGGTCTCTTCACTGCAGTTTTATTTAGATTCTTGCAGCTAACCACAGCAAAATGGGAGTTACCAGCTCTCTCCACAACACGTTACTTATTCCTGGCCGTAGCATTTCATCCCAGGCCATGGCATTTCATTCCAGGCCACGGCTTGGCATTGCTGTTTCCATGAGACTCACATGTTACAGAAGGCAGTATGTATTCCTGCCCAGAATTCTTTTCAAGGACCAGAAGGACCATAAGATCATCTAGCCTGATTATCTCTGGAGGACTGGTCAGGGCTTAGCCTACTGCAAGCCTTGTGCTGGACGCAGCTGTGGCAGCAGCCCTCCAGCAGAGAGAGGCAAGATGCGGCAAAATGATCCCTCCTCTGTCTGTAAATTTTATGCAAGATCCACAGATGACAGACACCACCAAACCCAATCTCTGTATTTCCTTTAGGACTCAAGTAAGGCAATCCAAGCAAGACTTCTTGTGAGTATTAGTTTGGTTAAGAAAATTTTACATCTATTTTTATACAAAAAAAGATGCAGCCAGAGCATTTTCCAACACATCTGCAACTCCACAGATGCTGCCAGTCCCTCCCTCTGCTGGAGGGCTGCAAGCCACGGCTGCGTCCAGCACAAGGCTTGCAGTAGGCTAGGCCCTGACCAGTCCTCCAGAGATAATCAGGTTAGATGATCTAATAGGCCTCCTAGTCCTTATAAAGAAAATTAGCTGTGAATCACTTCAATGCTTTGAAACCCTGGTGCAGTTTCTCCCACAGACTGAGACCAGCCACTACAAGATGAAACTCAAATCAAAGCCAAGTTTTACTTTTGTGGTCAGCAGCACATGGCTGCAGCCATACATATTTCAAAAACAAAGGTGAAGCAGATGACCAGGGAAGAAGAGTGAAGCCAGACTGGCTGCTCTCTTTCTCTAGGACACAAAGGCATTCATTTGGCTAAGAAACAAAAAGGTTGGGAGACAAGGAGCCTGAGGGGCCTCCTGGCCTGATGCTTTCCATGTGTAAACCCTAAAATGGCAGTCACCAGTCTGCCACGATTCATTTATCCACCCCTACTTATCAAAGCACAGTTCTCTCATCAACTGGGCAGAACTTACCATCTTTGTCTCTTGGACAGGTAACTGGGGTGAGTAACTTATCGTCTAATCATGTTTCACCCTAATACTTTAAAAAATGAATTATGCACTAGGTGGCTATTAATAAGGATAACCCAAAAGGTTTTGGTTTTTTTTTTTTAAGTGTAGAAACTGCTTTTTCTCCAAGATCTACCTGTCCAGTTGTACATACTAAGGTGATTCACCGATATTTAAAATCATACAAGACCATCATTGCTTAGCACTCCCACAGAAACCTTCCCAAACAGCTTTAATTAACTGGTAAGTTCTATTGAGAACGTTCTCATCCAACCTAGGGATGCTTCTTCATGTTCCTGCCAAAGCAACTCCACTCCTACTCTTCCTCCAGGATAACTGGGTCTAAAAATAACCTTATAAAAATATTAAAATGGTTTTCATCATAGCTTAAACTAGTGAGATGGCTTTGACAACACTTCCCACAAAGCAAACTCCCTATAGAGCTTTTTTAAATATCTTAAAAAGAGTTGCAGCTCTACCTAGAGAATTGAAATCTAAAACAAGTTAACAGAAAACAAGAGAGGATTAAATTATTACAAGCGAAGCATTCATGAAAAGGTCTTTGTCCAAATATACTGCATTTAAGAAATCTTAGTATCATGTAATTAAAACCTGAAATAATATGGCCAGGGAAGTGGAGCTTTAAAAACAAGGCTTTCAGGATTGCCTCGTTTGACACCTTCTTTACATGGCAGAAACGAGTTTGTCTGCCTTAATCCTTCCTATACAGCCACTGAGAAAGGTCTGTATGTGTTATAAGAAGAGCACCTGAGGTTTTTAGGGATCAAGAAAGAGTAACAAAACTGTATCTAGGCCTAACCCCATGCAAACAATTGCGAATACTGGATATTGTTCATCTCTTGTTATTACCGGTCCTCTTGCAAAGCCAGGCTATTCTTCAACTTACATATTTCTGAGTCATCCAACTTAATGCAAATATGATGAAAATGCTGCAGGAAACATGTAGTGCCACAGAAAAAAAGGAAAAAGCACAGAAACCCACGTAAGTGGAAAACAAAACAACCACAGGTAAGCCTCTTTCCAATAAAAACAAGCACTGCCTTCTGCAAAGCAGAACTAACTGAACGAGACAGAGAAATCTGGAGAACGAGTTATCCCAGTAGTCTTAAAAAAAAAAAAAAATCTAGTTGCCCCCAAGATCCTGTGAACAGGTAGCCATCCTCCTGTTCAGCCCCCGTAATGTTTTGGAGTAGTTCTGGGCAAAGCAGCATATCTAGGATCCTAAATAACACTACTGAAGAAATTATGTGGCAGGAATTCCAGATGTTACATTTTTAAGGTAGTCACTTTGCAGGAGTTACATGGCATCTTGTGCTGGATCTCCCAGACAGCAGATAATTAAGTAACTTGCACAGACTTTGTAGATATTAAGACCAGAAGAAATTCTTATTGCTATAAATAGGTCATAGAAAACAGATGCGCCTGACATCCAAGTTTGATGTTTGACATCCAAGTCTTGTGGTCAAACTACCACTTCACACCTCCATCCCAGGGGATGTCCAAACCTCTACAATCCCGGACTATTCCTGGAAGCCTTTATTTCATTCTCCCTTTAACTATAAATCATTGCAATTATGTAAATTGCTGTTACCACACTGCTTGCTTTAAAAAAAAAAATTAAAAATCCAAGTTATACTTGGAAATTACAAATTCTTTGCATCTGCACACTGAAACTATTGTCTGGGGCAAAATATGTCATTACAAGAAAGAGCTAAAGGAAAAGACTCATATTTGCCTTGTGTCCCTTCAACCTTTTCTCTTTGTAACTGTTGGAAGCAGTGAATCAGAGGTAAAATGAACTGACTTGCCCCAGTTTGTTTCCATGCAACTTAAAGCTGCATCATTAATGTTTAATGTTTACTCCCATTGGTCATGAGAGGCTTTTTACATGCTGAATGTGTTTCATTTAAGAGACCTTTTCTCTTAAAGAAAGCAAGAGAAGAAAGCTATTCATACATCCTTCAGCTTCTGGGAAGACATAAAGGGCACAGATTTTGATCCCAGCTTCCTTTTTTGACAAAAATCACACATGAAAATAACGCTGAACCAAACTGGAACTAACTTGAAAGTAAACAGAAGTTAAGCAAAAACATACATCGCTTTATCCACAGCAATCATGACCTGCAGCATCATGATGCTGCTGCATCCAAAGCAGCGTGGAGAGCAGGGTGAGGGAGGGGATTCTGCCCCTTGACTGTGCTCTGGTGAGATCCCACCTGGAGTCCTGTGTCCGGCTCTGGAGCCCTCAGCACAGGAAAGACATGGACCTGTTTGAGCGGGGCCAGGGGAGGCCACAGAGTGATGGAACACCTCTCCTGTGAGGACAGGCTGAGAGAGTCGGGGTTGTTCAGCCTGGAGAAGAGAAGGCTCCAGGGAGACCTTATTGCAGCCTTCCAGTACTTACAGGGGGCTTCTAAGAAAGATGGCAACAAACCTTTTAGCAGGGCCTGTTGCAATAGGATAAGGGGTAACAGTTTTAAACTAAAAGAAGCTAGATTCAGACTAGATATAAGGAAGACATTATTTACAGTGAGGGTGGTGAAACACTGGCACAGGTTGCCCAGAGAGGTGGTAGATGCCCCATCCCTGGAAATATTCCAGGTCAGGTTGTACGGGGCTCTGAGCAGCCTGGTTGAGTTGAAGATGTCCCTGCTCACTGCAGAGGGTTTGGAGTAGATGACCTTTAAATGTCCCTTCCGACCCAAATTATTCTATGATTCTGTGACTCAAAAACTGAGAGAAAGGGAGCTTTGGAAAGGATACTGTATCGTTGTACTTTTTAACCTGACCGCGCTTTAACCTTCATTAACCAACCTCTTCACAGAGCACAAGACAGATGACTTGACACTCTGGTTCAAAAATCCCTTGGCAAATTTCATGATGGGCAGATGGGCGGTTGTATGTACTTTTGAAAGCATTAGCTTTTTTCCTGCAAGAGAATCCATTAACTCTAATACAGTGCCTTAACAAGAAAGCTTTATTCTAACAACATTTGTTTTAAAATACTCACGTCTGAACTTTAAGCTCAATTATGCTGTGCATGAAGTCACCCTACAGTAGCATCTCAACCACCTTCTTTCTATCGCTGTAGACGCACACCAGAAGTTCAGCACTTCCACCCTACTCGGGAACATACATCAAGCTTTTTATCCCACTCCTAATTTTGGAAGCCATGTTAAATTAGTAAGGTTGCCAAAGAAAATACATTGTGAAGAACAATGACTCTCTGAAAACATGCAGCCACTTCAGAGAGAATAGCTAAAACCCTTGTTAAAATGTAGCTTGAGAAACATGGAGTTTGTAGCTGCTACTAAGGCCGGCCTCAAGCTTACAATGAAAGATTAAAATCTGTTAGTTGAAATCAATTATCCATCCTGAATGCACATGGTGCATTTGAACCACACAGTTGGGAGAGGGCTTTGCATCATGGTACATACTCAGTGACAGCACTCATTTCCCCAGCAGCAAGCTGAATTTCAGCTTAATGGCTCAAACATTCCCTTGACTATATTCATAACCAAGGCTCCTGCCTGCACAGTAGCTACAGAAGAGCTACTGTGAACTCTTTACCTTTGAACCAAAGTGACTAACGCTCACACTTAGCTGCTATTCTCCATGCGAGATAACCTAAATTTAAAATGCATACACATTCACAGCATCAAAAGGAAATGTGCTCTATTGGACTCCAGTGATTTTGCAGACTAGCAGAAAATGAACAAGCATTAAAAACGGGGATAATCCATCACAATATGCACTTTAAGTATTTACTAAATGTACTTTGGATCTAATTTATTTATAACAACTCAATGTTCCAGACTTGCATCACTGTATTGTGTAAATATAACAAATTCTTACTCTAAGACTTCATTGTAGCACTCTGCTTAGTACCTGCTTGCAAGAAAGGGAAATGTTTTTTTTTTAACTTCTACCCAAGTATGTAAATTAAGCTGATTTCTCAGCAACATCTGTCATTGTATTCTTGAATGAGAGTTTCCAACATTGCTTCTCAAACTGTTGATCTGGTCATACCAGTGTCAAATTACCTCAGATTATTCAAATGCATCATTATTCTACTCTCTTGATGCAACTGGCTTAATCCAGTAACAATTAAAAAAAAAAAAAATCACTGTCATACTTTTTACTGTGGACTCGCATATGTAAATAGTGAATATGAAAGATGACCTCTCTGAACAAACTTGGGGTGGCCAAGTCAAGGCTCCCCTTGAGCTGGCATCCCTCACTTAGTGAAGTGTGTGCACACACACACACGTGCGCGTGCCTACAGGTGCATAAGACACACAACTTCACCCTCTCCTCAAAGATGTTTTGCTTTTTAGGAGAGAAGCAGGGGGAGCACATGCTCATACACACCTCCTTTTCTAGCACAGTCATGAAAACTGACCTTCAGTCATACACAAAGACATCTTCACACATCAGACTATTTCATCAATGCCATAAGCTTATGGCCAATCCAAGCTTGGCCTCAACACAATTCTGGAGAACTACTGGCTGGGGGGCAGGGGGGAGGGAAGAGACCAAAACTATTGCTGCCTGCCTAGGTCCAATTTCTGTCCTCAGACAGAGACCACTGCTCTGCATTCTTTCCCCACCTCCATCACATGATGCAAGTTTTACTTTGAAAGTGATCCTAAATGGAAGATTAAGCTTCATTTTCATGCACCTGACTGCGGTATGCCTTCCTGGGCTACTTGCAAACTGTGCAAACCAGGCTTTCCATATTGCCTGGCACCATGAAAGCCTACAGTCTACAGGCCAAGCTTTAACCCTCTCCATCACCTTCCCTGCTTAACCCTGCCAAATAAATACATTTAGTAGGTGTGCTGGGGCCTAAGTGAGGGCAGAAGCTGGCCCTGCATGGGGCCAGATGAAACGGCATTAACAGTGCTATTTATCATGCTCAGCAGAACAAACATCAGCTCTGCTTCAAAACAGGATAGTGGCAACAGCAATGGCTGCTATTCTTGGGAGAAAATGGACCTAGTTCCTAGGCTTATGTTTCACTCCAGTGTGGGCTGAAGTGACTCCAGAACAAACACTCAGCAGTGTATTCTTCAGTGTTTCCATTCAGCAGCTCTCCTTCGGAGGGGGGGAGACACCCCCCACCTCCAACTCCTTACATTGTGCAAAATGCCAATTTTTAGACCTCAACGGACACGCCGAGGCGCACTACTGTAGCAATGGCAGCCACAACCTCCGAATTCTTGTTTGTCATAAATCAAATACTTGTACAGGGTCGCATTGAAGTGCGAAATACGCTCAAATACAGCTCCAAAGCGAAGTCCCAGCCAGTTCCTTGATATTAGTTACTATAGAAACCAGTCCCTCGGCACAGGCACTCACAGCAGGAAATCATGCAGATTTCAATTTTACATAGTAATATGTGCTGCAGGAGAGGAGAACTGCACAACGACTGCAGGGGTTGATTGTACAAACCCAGACCCCTTCTACCCCATGAAGACACCACCACGCTGCAGATGAACATGCTCTCCTCCCCTCCTACACACACAATTGCCACTGCTATTAGTTTTGAAGTGGTTTCCACAAAGCCTGTGTTGGGATAGCTGCTGCAAAGGTTGCAGCGTTTTTCAACAGTTTCATTAGATTAGAAAACATTCTTGTTTTTACGTGCCAGAAGCCCAGGTGAAAACAACATTAAAAGCAAAAACTGCAAAGCAGTAGAAAGATTTAAGCATATATAAACATAAGTACACAGAGGCCAAACATTTCACAGGAAATACTGTCAGGTCATAACCCAGAGCTCCTTTGGAAACAGCCCATCCTCCTTTCCTTCTCCATCCTGTCCAAAAAAGCAACCCGAATGGAGGGCAGGTCACAGATTAATTTGTAGGAAAAACCACCCTAGAAAGCACAAAGACAAGAGGAGGGCTCTGAGCCCTGAAGTGAAACAGCAAGGTAATTATATTATTTTAACTTCTCAGAAGTAGTTCTACAGGTTGGACTTCATCGGGCATGGGAGTGGAAGAGGAAGACACACAGCACAATGCGCCACTTGTCCTAGGCAGATGCTAATTTTCTAGTGAAATTCAAGAACCAGCGAGGACTCTTCCCCACCTCTCTAAAGTGAGCACATAAGCCTGAACAGTGCAAGTTTTGCTACCTCAACCAGGGAAGAAAAGAGCAGGGAACTGTTTCACTGAAGAAAACCAACGTGTAGGGGAGGAGGGAAGGGGTGAACAGCTTGCACAGCAACAGGGACAAACATTTGTGCTGGCAACACCCGACAAATCATCGAGCAAACAGAAGGACAAGAAAATGAAGGAAGCTGATCTATTTTTAAGCAAGACCGCATTATTACCATGAACATGCACTGCTTCCCTGGAAGCAGCAGGTATGCAAACATGCAATGAATCACATCACCGAGTAAATCACCTGGCAGTAGGACCACTAGTTTGCATGGACACACGCGGAGCGAACATACACAATCTACTGTCCTGACATCTCCAAAAGCGTGTGGAGGAGCAGCCTTCCAGGAGGCAGACTGCATTATGGAGAGCAAAAAAATCTGCTAGACAATGCAAATGTCACTGGTGCTTTTGTTAATGATTAGACAGAGCTCCATTGTTCTGGACACTCCACTCAACATTAGTCTGCTGAAGCTTCTAATTTCACTTTTTGTATACGTCTTCCGTCATAAGAAACAAACATAATTTCTTTCCAGCCAGGGTAGGAATAGACTTGGGGAGTTGGAGAAGACATCTCAAGTCAAAGCACAGATTTTTATACCATAGCCTTCGCACAAATTGCCTTGTTGATATAAAGAAATGCCGCAAGTCGTTCCAGGGACCTACGAACTGGGGTGCTGTGAGGTTGAAGTAACTGCCTGGACTCTGGTCAGGTCCACGCTCGCCTCCCTGGAGTCTGCGTGAAGCCAGCTGACTGCACCAACCTGATCCTTCACCAACACATTAGCTCTTCTTGTAAGCCAACTCTGAGGTGACCAACAAGAGGACAGGCTCAACGTGCATTTCGAGACAGCTGTAAGGCACAAGGTGTGAGGCAGCAGAAGAACAGCAACTGCTCTGCTGCCACCACAGTATGTTGTGGGTAAGGTCCACAAGGCAAGAAGCACTACCCTACTTCACAGGAAACCTAGCTTGGTCTGAACCAATTTTTTAATCCTCCTCCCACACCACACGCCACCTCCCTTTCTGTCTGATAGCAAATAAATAAGATACTAAATAACATGCAATGCAAACAAATTTTCAGCTACTTTTGCTATCCAACCGGTGATGGACTATAAATAAATAAATAAATGAAAGCTGCAACAACTCTCTTGTTGTGGTTACTACAGAATTGTTGCTATGTGCCAACTAGCAATTTATCACATCAAAAGGATTACTGAATTAGTCTGAAAGGGGATCTCCCACCACAGGAACATGTGCTACACTGGGAAAACCAACCGCCAACCAAAACCTCAGCCTCCATTTTCAAATCCACATCCCATTATCAAAAGGATGCGTTTGCATCTTTGCTTCTAACCTAATAAATCATCCAAAGGAAATTCTCAGAGCCATTTAATGATTTATCTTCATTATTTCCCAAACTGGATGTTTAAGGTATTGGAAGTTTGGGTCTATTGCTAAGACTGAGAAAACTCTTTGGAGCTAAAAAAACAGTGTATAGTTACTGAAGTGTAGGTGCTCTGCGTGAAGATGCCCACAGAGATACAAAGTCATCATGAAGCTGGGAACAACCATCCATCCATCCCAAGTCTGCAGAAAAAACAGGGCCCGATAGTCTAGCCTACTAAAAGTAACACAGCTGTGTAAGGAACGGGAGAGTAAGAACTACAACTAAGACTGAGTAGATGAAAAGTTAACTCTGTGCTCTCAAAGACTTCTGATTCAGATGATAGTGAGTAGATTTACATTCAGTCATGAAAAAAAGACCAGCCATTCCTATCTTGACACACCTGCCCATTCCTTGGATGAAGTATTAAAGAACCTTATTTTCTTCTTCCCCCCCTTATCCTTTTATTTTTCTCTTTCACAGAAGTCAGTCTCTCATTCAAATTTTCTGTTCCTGTTAGCATACACAGTCACCTGGCAGCTTTACTCCTTTCCTAACAACACTTCAGTCTCTCAGCAAAGCATCTTAAGCTCAAAAAATACTGGGTTGTAAGGCAAATTCAAACTCTACTTATGCATCATATTGTGCACCCTACCAAGGGGCAGTTGACTATGTAAGTTATTACAGCAATTATTTTCATCTATTGCCCTCAAAATTTCTCCTTAGGGAGGAATATCAAAGCAGCACAAGTGTTGCCAACCACCCTAAGCTAGATTTCATCTTGACCTCAAGGGAAAAAAAAAAGCCTAAATAAATAGATAGAATTTCTTTACGCACTCACCCAAAGAAAAGGCAATGGTAACGTTTTACCTGTAGAGCAGCCCTTTTAACCCCCTAAATGTAAAATCTAGTCATTAATAACCAAGCCACTTTTCTTGTTTTGGGCATATAACATGTTCATCCCATTTTGACTGCTCCAGCCAAGAGGCTCACATCAGCAGCAGAGTTCTCAGGGTGGCACACTTGTTGAAAGACATGGACTGACATTTGCTACTCGTCTAGAGAGAGACAGGAATATGGAAACAGAGAATAATATAGTGCTCCCCGTTATACATGTGTTCTGTAGTTTTAGCACTTGTAAGCAGCATTTCCAAGTCCCACTTCTCAAAATGCAACAGATGTGTAATATGCATCCAGCTTCAAAATTATCTGCCAACAATTCTGACTCGGTCCTATGTTTTGCATGATCTTCATGAAAGTATAATGGAAAACCGAATGGTTCATTTAAATAATTTTCTTCCTGTTTAATTTAGATTTGAAAATCCACAAAGAAAAAGCCTGGAATGTATTAGACTCCATGGAAGGAATAAGGGCTTATTACAAAGCCTTACCTAAACTGACAGGAAGCTCAAAGGTTTCATTATTTGAGTGCGAGCATCTGAAGTTAAGAGGAGTCAGAAAAACAAAAGAATGGGACAATGAGAACCCCTTTCCTCTTGTGCCTAGCTCTGTTTTCACTCTGGAATTATGCACAGATCATCACCACAGCTCCCCAGTCCATAGCCAGGAGTATAGGAATTTAATTCCAAAATGTTATACAGATTTTAGGTGTACTGCTATAGATTGTGGTGTCTTTCCCATCCCCAGGCTCCCTTTTTCTTGTCTTTTTTTCATTTAAAAAAAAAAAACAACTACTTTTCAGTACTGTCCACAACATTTTGCTGTGGCACCAAGGGTTTATCCCTGGGGTCACACTGCCTTATTTGCAGTGAGCAAGATACTGGTTCAGAAGGCCTAAGCACACTTACTTGAGAGATAACAGATGCTAATTCCAGCACTGCAACACTTTGTGGGGCTTGTCACCTTGGAAAACCACTTCAATACATACTATTTATATCCTGGCTAAGGCAACAATGAAACACCCAGAGCAAGGACTACCTGAAGGTGTACTCACACAATACCTGGAGCAACACGGATGCAGAGTCTGCCCAGGAACAGAGATCTGCAGCAAAGGTACTATTTTAAGCAGCTTTATTAAACATCAAGAGCAGTCACCGAACATTGCAGTACAAGAGCTACCCACGGCAGACACATAGAGATATTAATCAGATTTAATTTTGTAAGTAAAAGCGTTAAACTATATTTACCTTCCTGCATGCTGATAAAGTTTAATGGGGCCTGAAAAAAGTACAGACACTTTAATGCAGCACTTCTTCCAGGCCGATATATCCTGCTCCTCAAAAGGGTAACATTAAATGACTATACTGGTTTTGGTACCCTGTCACTGCTGCGTGCCACACAGGCTTGGGCTGAGTTTTGCTTCTCGGTCTGCTCAGTGTCCCTTTGTAGCTGTTGACCACCCACAGCTCTCCCCTCTCAGACCCTCTGTGCCCACCACGCACCCTCAACTGGAATGTCCTGCAACTCTTGTCAGTAGCTCTGCATTGCCTTAAAGTCCTCTCAGACATCTGTAAAATGGAAGAGTTGGAAAAAATAAATAGCATTGACCAGCATGACAGAAGTCAAAATTACCAAAGGCAGGGAAAAACATATCTTTAGTAGCACTTGCCAAGTTGAAACGGGGCAACTTCAAACAGCATTACAATCCATGAAATCCAACTGGCCAGATAAAGCCGTACGATACGCTGAAGCGTATCTTGAAATTATTTAACTAATTGGCTAATATCAAACACAGCTATGTAAAATGCTTCAATACGAATGAAAAACAAAAAACCCACAAGACTGGGTATCAGCTGCCTCATTAAAATCTCACTTTGAAGATCAATTTTAAGTTTCAGGGTAAATCAAAGCTTTTAGATCATCTTTCCATAAATTCTAATTTACACCTGTGAAGATGCAGGTAGGCAAGATTGGGGCAGGTTTTTTTCCACGGAAGCCACTGATGATGTATTAAGTAGATATAGGAGAAGTGTGCACATCTTCACATTAATCTCCCTCATAACACAAGGAGGATAGTTACTCTTCTCACCCACTTTTTCAAGTTCCTGAATTCTAGCACTTATCTACAAAGGACATTCAAATGAAGCAGAAGCAGAATACTAGCATACAAAAAGCAAAGCAATTTACACTCGTCCTTTGACATACTGTTCAAACCCAACTTACTATATGTTTATATGTAGTATACATTTATATTTGGGATGCACAGTTCTTGCTTTCATAAGATAATACATTTTAAATGCACAAAGTATCAGTTAAACAGCTATTAAATGAAATAAGACTTAAGTCTCTCTCATGCTTCAGTTAGAACTGATGTGGATGAAAACATGCTTCAGTTAGAACCAAGGTGGATAAAAACATTCAAAACTTCAGATATTGAAAGACTTAAGCCATACGAGAAATACCCAAAATTCACAAGCACACACTTCCCCAGAAGGAAACTTCAATGAGGTTTAAAGCTATCCTCAAGCATCTATTTAATTTAATATTTTGTGAGTATTCTTTTTAATAATCATAGTGAAAAATGTAACAGATTCTACTGCAGACTATCAAGTTCTGCCAGGCTGTATGCCAAACAGATGTAGCCTGAATAATACAAACTGCTAGGTGGATGTGTGTATCTTGTCAAAGCTCAGAAGTCAAAACATTTGAATGAATTTTGGTTTTAAAAATCTCTGGTACCAGCAAAAAACAGCACATGCTGCTATATAGCTATCATTAATAGAGAATCAGCAATGTAACTTGACAGAATCCCCCATCCAAATGATGTTTTTCAGATGATCAGAGCCACAGAAATAAAGCCTTTTGGTGACAGATGCATGAGAACTACTTTCCCTTTGTTTTGCCTTGTCAGGCTGAAATCAAAAAGCATTGAACTGAGGGAACTGAACTGAACTCAAGTTAAAAAAGAGAGACTAAACTTTGGGTTGATACGCATCTAAATGGAGAGACAGCAAAGAAGGAAGCAAAAGCTGAAATGAGCTGGTTGGGAAATTCATCTGTGTATTGAGTCACCACAAAACACTGGGTACTTCACATTCAGGGCTTTTCCTACCTCAAAAGCTACAACGTGAGGAAAATACAGCAAAGTACAGGTTACCCAACTCATCCAACCATAGATTTTACCACAGGTAGAGCTCCAATTATGCCCTCTATTTGAGCTCCAGATGGGAATGTGAAGATAAACATCCTTATCGTTGCAGAATTCAAAGGAAGTGAATGACATAGAAAGAAAGATGCACCAAAAGGGAAAAAACAATGTTTGGGAACAGTCGTAATGGCACACGAGGTAGAGAAAGACACCAGCTGGAACAAGGACTGGAGTTGATGGAAATAAGGTCTCCTATTGAACACGTGGTGTCTGCAAAGGCAGGGGGTGTACATGTACATCCAGGTAAACACTTTTTCTTCTTTCAAAGCTAATGCTGATGCAAACAGACTAAAGAGTAGCCAGAGAGTGCTTCTGCTGACTGATAAGACTCTTTCATCAGCTAGATCAGTGGGTCTTAAAAAAAAATAACAGGCCACTTTCTGTAAAACTATAAGCAATTACAAATAAAAATGCAGCAACCCAGCTTCAAAATACCAGTCATCTTACAAGGCACTGACACTGTACCTCCAAAAGAAGCATCTGCCTCAGTCTTTTCAAATACAGTTCCTAGAAAAAGCGTTTGGCTCATGCAATGATAAACCAGCCTTATGATGTAAAATACACCAACCCTCCCTGCCTTTATCATGGAAAGTGATACACAAGTCTTGTATAGCCCTAGAAGTTGAATGTGAACTTTGCTGACTTTGGTTAACCTTGATTAGACAATCAAATACATAATTTTATATACTGGATAAGTAACAGGCAAAATTTAACAAAGAATTGTTCCAAATTAGATAACTCCTCAAAGGGAAAACTAGGAGCCCATTAAAATCCCCATGTCAGAGAATAAAAACACTAAGTTTGTTTGGTTTTGTTTTCTGAATATGGTTGTTTATACCAACAGTAAAATACATTTTTATGAAATTGTGTCCTAGTAAGCCATAGGGAGTTTTGCCATCATCTTCAATGGGGCCAGGCTTTTATCCCTGTCCACAGCAAGCCAGAAGGATTTGTATTTCTTAAAGGACCAAAGTGCAATCTCAGAGATGCTCCAAGGCAACAGACTACTTAGATGTAAATACTCGAATGGGCACGAGTGGAAGCTGGGTTAGGAGGCAGATCAGAACCACCAACTAGCTTGGAATTTTGATTCTTTGCCCAGAACATCACTTTCTAAAAATAAAAACAAAACTCCCTTCTATCCTTTCAGTCAGGGAAGGCAGAAAGACAGAACAGAGCATATAAATTTGGCAGGCCTAGATTTACAGAGCTCCTTTTGTAAAAGGATGTGTTCAAAGAGATAACAGACAAGACACAACGCTTGTTGGTCATGGTCCAAATAACACAGCAGAAAGTGCAAAATACCCTTCAAACACCTGCACAAGCCATTTTTGTCAGAGAGTAGGAGAGTTTCTGTCATTCTGGTATCTGAATGCAAGTTCTATAAGCCTGCCAGGACAGCCAGAGGACAAGAGTCGAGGATTTTGGTAGGGTTTACATTGTTTTCCCTTTGGGTGAGGGAGAAGAAATAGAAGAGGGCATGCTCAAAAAGAAAGACATGTTAAAAATCCAAGTTAAGTTCTGGCTTGGGTCTCATCCTTAGTTTATTGCACTTGCTGGAGTGTTTATTACTTTACATGAGTAGATTACCCATAATTTACAGAAGGTATGCATATAATGAGGAACTTATTATCAGAATGTAAATATTAGCTTTAAAAAGGAAAAAAAATTGTTCCCTCTTGTCGTTCTATGGTCTGATACTTGCTCCAGCAGCTGCTACTACTCTTGTTAGCCAGAAATGGAGCGAAACGGAAGTTTGGTTGAGCTTGCACACTGCTAATGGAAACACACACTCTTTGTGTTAGCAATATTACTTTCTTATTCTCCAAGTCAAATGCCAAGGACATACTAGGACTTCAAAAAAAACTACAAAACCTCTAAGGTTAGAGGTGACCAAAAGCCACTCATTCAGCAGCGATATACGCACTTTGGGTTTGCTCTTCAGCAACAGAGCCCAGGGACACAGTGACCATGGGGAGTGCCCTACTGCTGCAGGGACACCTGCGCCCGAATGCCTTGGTCAGTGGGCATTCAACATCAGAGAGAAGCAGCCTTTGTTTCCTTCCAACTCAGCAGCCTGGAAAGATTGCCAGCTGCATTATTTTGGCCTCCTTACTCACCAACAAGCTTAGACTGTTACCCAGAGAAGCCCGTAGCCCAGGAAAATGAATTTTGAGCAGCAATGCCAGACTTAAAGAGGAAGGACAAGCAAAGACTTTCCTCAAAGATGTAAGTACAGGCTACTATCATATATACAGACCCCAAAGGCCATAGCATCAGCTGGTATCAGCTGTATATTCAGCAACCCTACACTTATTTATACCAGCTGAATATCAAGCCTTTTACATTTACTTAAGGTACAGAAGCATTAGTGAATACAGATTTCAGTAAATCTTGCTTTCTAAAATATTATTCATCAACATATAATTCAAATGGTAATTAAGAAGTGTTCACATGATTGATGACACATTTAAATTACAGGTTTTCAGCATTTTTTTGGGGTAAAGAAAAGATTACTTCCTTTTTCACATGATGCTTTTTCAAAGTGCAAGTCCATCTAACAGATGTCTCATGGATCTGCTTGTCAATGTAACAAGTTAAGACTTTTTTTTTTTTATTACGACAAATGGTATAAACCACACAGCATTCTGTTAAACTCAATATTGACACATCTGCTTACCACGTGTATTAGTAGCCATGTCAGCCACTTTCTGAAAGGCATCCAAAAAGGCAGCAGCTGCTACTACTGTAGTCCTGAAATGCATACAGATAACAAAACATTAGCAGCGTCTCATTGCTGCCTACTTAATTATTGCCAAAAACATTTTAGGCTTATAAAGAATACCACTGCGAACTTGCAGAGGCCACAAAAAATAACCTCTTTTATATCTGAATTTAGCCTTTTCCCTCCTTCATTTCTTAATCCCTTCCTCGCTTTGTGTTAGCACTATGGACTTGGAGGCAGCCACGCTAATTCCGTGCTGTGAATTGCACAGGACAGGTGCTATTTCAAAAGACTGCAGCCATCCCCCTTCTAGCTGATTTCCTCTAATGAACTAATATTAAGCAGTCAAACATGAAAAACAAATCTAACACACATTATACTGCACCCATTAGTGTACAAATTACAGCCACTGCTATTTCCAGGGAACATGTATATTTTAAGAATAAGCATGCAGGACCTTCCTTTTATCTAAGATCTTGGCCAACACTTCCCTGAATTTCTCATCTGAGGAGCATAAGCATCCCTTGAAACAGAAAATAGCAACTTCTTGGAAATCTGACTGGTCTGGAGTTCTTGGGTAAATGGGAAAGAGGAAAAAGAAAAAAAATCTTCACTTAAAAAAACCCAAACAACAACAACAAAACCAACCAACCCCCAAAATAAACAAAACAAACAAACCCCCCCTTTCTGATCCAGTGCTTCTCCAAGCAGGTCCCTTCCTGAGAGGTATACCGCTAATCTCGGAGACTCCACAATCCAAAGTGTCAACCCCACTAGCCCCATCTCCCTCCAGGTTTGGAAAGCACATACAGGCCACACGTCTGTTCAAGTGGACAGCAAACGTGAGTTACAATTTTCCAAACTCTTTTGTTCTACATAAAAAGGCCCTAGAGCCCTAAACACCTCAGGTCAGTACCAGATTTCTGATGGTTTATAGTCTGGTTGACCCAATTTAAGTGAAAGTAGGCCAGGGCTCTACAGGTAAAGCACGACTGTGCCCTCTCCACAGTTACCTTGTGGTTCTGTTTCTGTGCATCTTCTCTAACAGTACCTCTGATTTTTCCCCTGATAGTAACAGTTAGCCTCTCCAAGCAAAATCCCGAATGAGGGCCATCAACTTCACTTTGTTTCAAGGGCTCCTTGCTACCCTCAAAAAAACCCAGGAGACCTGCAGGAAAGCTGATCCTCAGCCAGAAAGACCACAGGACTGCTTAATTAGGTCAGATTTTATGCAAGTCTCACTCCAAATATGCGCAAGATACAAAGGACATAAACTGGCAGCATAGTAAATACCTATTGACAGAACAGAAAATTTGAACACACACACCAAACAGGCTTGAGAGGACCAACCAAATGCATAAGGACTCTCCACATACCCAGGAGATTAAAGGGAAGGCAAAAAAAAACGCTGACTGCCAGCTTGCAATACTGAGCCCTGGAACCAGATAACCTTTTCTGGGATTTTCCTTAACAGTGTTTGTGTTCTTCATCTTCCAAACTTGTGGGTCATGCTGTTATTCATGTACCATGTTGTTAATTATTAATTATACTGCTAATAACAAAGTTCCATTTCTCCAGTAACAAAATCCAGGAAAACCTTGCTCCAGCTCAGATGACATCTGCTCTCCTTTATCAGAGCACACAGAAATGAACCAGAGGCAAAAGCCTCACATTTGCTAGAAATTTACAGCAAATCCTTGAACACAGGCTTTCAAGCTGCCTGCTTACATGACCCTGTAGCTAGAAAAGCACTACATTGATTGAATGCAACACCACAGAACTGGGAAATAAACAAAACTATCCCTCATGCCTTCCCAGAAGGCCTGTGTTTAAAGAGTACAAAGGGCTAGGAAAGCTCTCCATTTCTCTTCTTTCACTACTTCCTCTGCTTCTTCCACACTCACTCACTCAGTGTGACATGATTGCTGAAAAGGGAAAAACCACACGCATGTGTGATATTTTAGGCACGGTATGGCAGAACAGCATATTCCAGCTCGTTAGGGCAAATGAGCCTAAACCCTAGGTTCTTCAGGAACGGTTCAGTTCACAACACAATGCAGAACCGCAAAATAGACTGCCAATAACCATACCTGTTACCACTGCTGCTGCTGTGAAAAACTCACTGATGCTCTGGAGAGCACAGTAGAGATTGTGGGTTGGGGAGAGCTGTGAAGAAATGGAGCTTGGATTCCTATTAGCAGAAACAGGTTTTAAAACTGAATGAATTCTAGAGATAGCAAATTTGTCTGAGTGTGATACATATGACACTTAGTAAGTAATCCAGAATACCATTTGCAAAGTATACACCAAAAACCTAAGTTTTTATAATCATCAATAAATGATGCAGCACAGGAATTCTCTTTGTTTTTAAGGCAGAAGAAAGTGCTGTTAAGACTACCAAAGACTCTTTTAATATTTTGAGCCCTCTTCTAGTATAAACCTGCTGTATTCTACACTAAATTAAACGGACAACACAGGGCTCACTCCAAATGTGCGTTCACTAAACAACAATAAACTATCTTTCCAATTTTCCATCAGAAGCCATGAAATTTAGCTCATTTTATGTCTATTATGTACAGCTGGTAGTAGATTATGTATTTTACTAACCACATTAAAACAGCAGATTGTAGGGGATCTTGACTGTGTAACACAAAACTTACCGAAGCTGAGACTGCAGTTTCCCAGCTTTATTTATAAAATCTTCCCACACTGGGTAACTTCCCTGCAAGAAAGAAAAAAACAAAACACACAATAATGAATATTTAATTTGAACATTCTGGTTTTGATACTCCAAGAAGTAAAGCAATAACTAAGACTTTACTAAATCCTAATCCATTAACACCAAAATATATTTTTCCTGAAAGTTCTCTCTCACATCCATAGACACCAGTCCCAAGTAGATGGGACTTCAATTTGTTCCGAATCCCAACGAAACAGTAGGTCCTCTGAGGAGGCTTTACAGATTTTCCAAATAGAAGCACTGGGGGAGAAGAGGGATTTCAACTGAAGCAGAGAAAACAAACACCTTACAACAAAACCAAACCTATTAGAAGTGGCATGCTAGGATATTGCAACAACACTGTCATGGTTTAGCCCCAGCTGGCAACTAAGCACCATGCAGCCACTCACTCACTCCCCCTCCCGCAGTGGGATGGGGGAGAGAATTAGAAAAAAACCCGTACAGAGAAGCTTCCAAAAACAGAGGGAGGATCACAGTTGTTCTTCTCTACAAATGGATTCTCCATGTCATTACCAGGTTCCCATCCTCTTTCAAAAAAAAAAAAAAAAAAAAATTTTAAAAGCCATTACAATAAAGGTATGAGTTCTCAAGGTAACTTAGCAATCAGGTACAGAAAAGGCACAGTGGCCGCAAGACAAAAAACTTTCCCAACAGCTGCCCTATAACTGCAAGACCTGCTTCCAAAACAGTCCCCAATGACCTTGGAGCTGATTTCTGGATTGAAGCTGATAAAGAAGCGTGGCATTGAGTGTATGCAAAGTTTTTAAGGTTTAATTCTTCTTGACTTTGAGTTTCCTGTAAACCTTTCCCCCATTTTTTAAAATTGTGTTAAAAGCCTGGGTTTTCATTTAGAATATGGACACCAAGTGTTCTTGCAAATTCTGATCTTTATTTTCAAAAATAAATTAAAAAAAAAAAAGCTGATGTTTTAATGGTAAAAAAAAAATCCTTTTTAGACCAAAAAAAAGGTTAACTTGCTCTCTGCAGAGCAAGTGCAAATTTTCTGTTAACAGCAAGAACATGGTACAAAGAAACCTCAAAATTCCCCTTTGATTGGAGTCTAGAGAATGTAAAGTAAAATATCCCTGCTTCCTTTAATAAAGGTATAAGACTTGCTGTTACCAGAGCAACGACACAATAAAACCTAGATAAGGCAGATCCTCAAGGCTAAGATTACCCCAGCTCTGACTAGAAGAGGTTGCAAGCAAGTGCAGTTGCTTGTAGCGAACTCAGTCCACCCTGATAAACTGGCCTGCTTTTTGTAAGTAACACAAAATCTACTGCCCACACTGCCATGAGAAACCATGTCTTGTTCAGAGCAAAGACAGCCCTTTCCCCAAAAGCCAAATTCCAGCTCCTCAGCACACACCGGCAAGGCAGCTCCCAGACATTCATGTACCATGGCAGGCTCCACTGGAATTAGACCTGGAGGTAAAACCAAAGGCAAATCCCAAGCCTCCCTTTCGACTCTGCCCTTGGTCACAACTCAGTGCTCTCTACTCATGATATTTTGAAAATGTTTTTGCAGAGATCTTGTGTGTGCATCTCCCACACAGTCACTGCACAGCACAGCTTGGGCAGTGCCATGATACACACCCAAACACAGAAGCTGCTGCATAAGGCCACTGTCAAGGGTACTAACTGGTACTCTACGTATTTTTCAGCAAAGCATGTGGGTTTTTTGCTAAAAGGAAAAAACCAAAACACCCCAATGTAAAACAGGTGTTCATAAAACCTCATTATACCTACACACGAGGGAGCCAGTGGGAAATGCAATGGGGAAAGAGAAAATAGCAGTTATTTGGGTGGCGAGACGTAGAATATAAAGTGCTTTGTACTAAGCAAAACCTGTCAGACATGTAAAAAAAAAAAGGGCAAAAACCCACCAATTATTTGAAAAAGGAAAAAAAAATGCTATTTCCTTAAACCTATTAGTCTTACTGAAATCTCCTACTCTGAACCCTGTGTCTCTGTTTGTCTGCATGCCGTAGATGCATTATGCATGTGTATGCCAGGAGCCCTGCAAGCCCTGACAATTAACAGCAGGGCCTAAGGCTTTACGGGATTCTTGAGCAAAATGCAAGCGGGCAAGCAGAGGATACCAAAGCAGCTTGATTATGTTTCCATCTCGGGGGTGTATTATCCAGCTAAATATGCCTGATGGCATGAAGATTGACACCAGCCTTGCGTTTAGCTGCTTCACAGGGAAGCTTAAGACACTCCTACCAAAACGCAGCTCAGGAAGAAAAGCACCTTTTTTGTTGTTGTTGTGGCCAGCTCAGCCACAAAGCAAGCAAAATTGCAACAGTCACCAAGCATTTCCATAACTATTTGTTCTTTGTCTTTAAAAATGTTTTTCTCTTCAAGCCAAGCCTACTTAAGTAAGTTGTAACAGCTCACAAATAGCCGGCTGTATTTGTTTGGTTGAAACGAATGCAATCTCTTCACCTGGGCACTCCTACACTGGCCAAGAGCACCTGATCTCATTTTGAACTGTGGAAAAACACAGCATTTTTTTTCAAATGTCCCTGAATTAATAACTTGGGTGGTGGGTTTTTTGGGGGTTTGGGGTTTTTTTTAGATTTTTAAAGAAAACCTTTCAGCAGTTTTGCACCAGTGACATGAATTCCTGCATTATCTGCTCAGCCTGTGCTCCTGTCCGCAACTCTCAATTCTAATAAACTCAGCTGAAAATGAAGAGTTTATTTTACCTGTGTTCCAGTAGAATTCGCTTTCGCTTTTCCCTGCTGAAGCCATGTCCAGAGGCTCATCTCTCTCCCAGTAACATCTGACTTAAGTCTTGCACATAAATTCCGTCAGCCCTTTCAGCTTTTCCAAAAAACCACTTCCACCACCATATCCCTGCTGAAACCAAAACCTGCTTGATTCAGGTGCACAATGCCTACCACTTCACAGGACCTAGTAACTGGGGTTTTATCCCATCTCCAGCACCAAGGAAGCCATTTAGTGATGCTCGTGGGGACAACCCAAGGACAAGGCACAGGACTGGAGCTGCTGTCAATACTGCAAGGCCCCGGCACCCTGGGGAGCAGGTCCTTCTCCAGGACTTAGCATGCCACCCTGAGCACGGCAGCCCTGCTGCCGCTCCGTGGCTCACCTCCACGTTTGCAATAATAGTTCTTGCTTTTGTCAAAGCAGCCATGAAAAGAAATGTTAACGGTGGTGGAAACCATACACTAAGAGAGCCATAAAACTTTATCCTTGATTTGACATTTATTACTTTCTCAATTTAAACACAAAGAAACCGCAGGTGGAATTAGACATCTTTGTCCAAGAAGTGCTTTTGCCACTTTTGAAGCATAACAACACAGTACTTTTAAATGCTGTCTCTCCCAGAGCTTCCTCTACACCTTCTCCGATTTCCAATTTCACCTGGCTAATAAAAGAAATCAATTTTCTCCCCTTTAAATGTCAGGGTTACTCAGGCCCTGGCATTATCTGTGAAAGCAGCAGGCCTCCTCCACCTCCAGCCCCACTCAGAGAAGAGCCACTACAGGAATCTGGGTCACAAATTCTCTTTTTAGCTCCTCATGGGTTAAAATAGAAATCAGTTACGGAGCAGGTTTGTTTAACTAGTTTTCTTGAGAATCATTAATGGTTTGATCTAGAGACTATTTCCCCCACATAACTTTGTGTCCAAAATTATTTATTCTCCGTTGGATGAAGAAATGAAGAAATTTGACATGTCTTCTGTGAAATGGGCGCTTCACCATTACCATACGGCACTCCATGACACCAAGTCCTCTCAAGCTGCTCAGCAGGTCCCAGCCCTGGGCTGCTCGTCTGCCCACCCAGTGAGGCATGTCCCCGGTAAGCCATAACATGCCATTATCCTACCCTGTTGCTTAATTAGTTGGTTTATAGGTGATTAGTCACCTGATCCCAGTGCCCAGCTCCAGCTAATCTACACTGAACATGGGCGGGTAAACACCTTTCTGCCTCAGGGATGAAAAACAAAATGGTGCCTCGTGCTTGTCACCCATGTAGCCAGTCGGCAATTAGGGACATGAAACACCTTTCCCTCAGGGACAGGCACCACAACAAATGTTTGAAAGGCACCAGGCTGAGCTGGGAAAGCACCTGCAAGTGGCGGACACCAACACCCACACCCGCCAGCCTCCAGCCAGACAGCACCCTCCATAGCCATGGCTCCTGAGGACAGGTCCTCCATGCCTGCCGCTGGGGCGGGAACGAAAGGCTCACCTCTTCATTCAGTGACATCCCATCCAGCACCCAGGCCCACAAACATGGGCAGATGCTTTAATTTTTTTCTGTCTTCCTCACCATTCAAATCTATTTTAATTGGCAATAAATTTCATCTTCCCCAGTCGAGTCTGGTTTGCTCGTGACAGTAACTGGTAAGTGATTTCCTTGTCTTTGCCTCAAACCATGAGCTCTTTCATCTTATGAGAGCATGGCTGGGTGGGCACCTGGCAGCTGGCCATGTCAGCCCCCCACACCAGGGAAGGGCAGGCAATGCTCACTAGCAGGCAGCCTTGGAAGGAGCATTTAAACTCTGGATGGATAAAGAAACCCCCCCCCCTTTTTTTTTTTCATGAACCAGCACAGCCTCGCTGCACAAACACAACTCTACAAGAGATTTATTGAAGTTTGTTCTTCCCTTCCTTTCAGGCCAGCAATCCTGCAGGAGTGAGAAGAGACCCAGATGAGGAACTCAGCAATTTCTCAATACAGGAAGGGTAGATTTGCAGCAAAGGATCATATTTACTGAAACTGTTATTGGTTACATCTAATGGCAAGAATAGGAACCCAAATTGTTGTATTTATTTAAGATTACAACTTGAGTATCGGCAGTCTTGACAGTTCAAAAATTGTTCTGTCGCTCCTTCTGCTAAGAAGTTATGATTCTTCTTTTTCCATTAAGAGAAAAGACACTTACTTCCTTTAATAATTTATTTCCATGCATCCCAACTCCCACAGATGAGACACATCACATCTTCTAAAAATCCTTGACAGCATTCCTTTAAGTGCCCTCATTTATCAGAAAGGCTTTTCAGCCCCATTATCAGCTCTTGGTGGGACACTAAGTACAAAGGTAGCAGAAACAATTTGGCATCTCTTTCACAGCAACAACCCACCTTAACTTTTGGGGCAGAGGGAAAGACACAGAGAGCCGCTCTACAGTAAAGCAAATTCAGGATCTAATTTTGGCTGTTCCAGCTAAAGAGGTAAGAGAGAAAGGGACAAGGCAGGCAGTGCCTTTGGTTTTATCTCACCAGTTATCAAAGCAAGAGCTACATGCCTTCCAGAAGAGTACTGAACAATGACTATTTGCAGGATTCAATAAAATGGAAAAAAACCACTACACAGGCTACAGGAGTTAGGACTTCTCCACCTCAGTGTAGTTGATCAGCTATGACCAGCTAAAAAAGCTGAGTCCCAAACCCCTATCACTGTTCTCTGTCCAGAGGAGGCCACAAAAATGATCCGAGGGATGGAACACCTCTCCTATGAGGACAGGCTGAGAGAGTTGGGAGTTCAGTCTGGAGAAGAGAAGGCTCCGGGGAGACCTTACTGCAGCCTTCCAGTACTTACGGGGGCCTACAGGCAAGATGGGGACAGGCTTTTTAGCAGGGCCTGTAGTGATAGGACAAGGGGCAATGGTTTTAAACTGAAAGAGGGCAGATTTAGACTAGATCTTAAGGAAGACATTTTTCACAATGAGGATGGTGAAACACTGGCCCAGATTGCCCAGAGAGGTGGTAGATGCCCCATCCCTGCCAACATTCAAGGTCAGGTTGGATGGCACTCTGAGTAACCTGATGTAGTTGAAGATGTCGCTGCTCATTGCAAGGGGGTTGGACAAGGTGTCCTTTAAAGGTCCCTTCCAACCCAAAGATTCTATCGACCTTCACACCCTAGTAACACACACAAATGCCATACATCTATCTTTGGAAAAAAAATTGTAACTCTGCTCCTGCACGTGTCCTAGTAAAGTAAAGTATGCTTTAAATTATGCTGAAAACAGAAGATTTTTTTATATAGTTTTATCAGATATCAGAATCACAAGGATTATTATGAATGTCTCATTTCTGTGGCATTCACTACACCACTTCCAAGTAGCAAAAAGACTTTATTGTGCTAGACACCACAAAAAGTCACAGATGTTACACACAAATGGCCTGGATAAGCAAGTATGGTTTGCACATAGAGACTATCACTTTTCCAGGAGGCCTTCAACAGGCAAAACCAGGAAAAAGTAGAGAGGAAGAAGACAGGAAAACCATGACAGCCTGAAATTTAAAAAAAAAAAAAAAAAAAGAAAAAAGAAGAAAAGAAAAGGGAAAAAAAAAGAAAAAGAAGGGAAAGGGTTCTGGCCACAGATGTCTCAACTCATGGAAAGATGCAAGGGTTGACAATCCGTTTCCCTTCTGAGCTAACATCTGGCACTGGAAATTTTTCATCTTTTCTAAAAGAATCAGTAGTCAACTGGGGAAAAAGGCACTTGGCCAGCCACAACTGCAAAAGTTACAAGGCGCTACCAAATACTAATAGGTTCCTCTGTGCAATCCACAGACTTAGCCAAGTCCGTGACTCATGAATAGGATTGCCTAGTCCTTTAATAAGCTACAAAAGCTCCTGCAACACACAGGTGAGCAGAGAATGAACATCATCTTACACAAAGTTCATAATTGCTCTTCTCCATCAAAAAAGTTCTGCTTGTTGGCTTTGGCTCTTTCTAGGTTGAAGAATAAACAATTCAAGGGCCTGCCTTATGAAGTTTTCTAAGCTGCACTTATTTCCAAATCACTCACCTGAATAGTCTCAATCTTTCAATGGACAAATATAAACTTTACTGGTGAGAGAGATTTCACTCTTTGACAGGATATAGAGGCCCACAACACCTATTCCATTACTTCTTTGGTTTCATTTACCTCATTTCAAATATACAGAATCATAGAACGGTTTGGGTTGGAAGGGACCTTTAAAGATCATCTAATCCAACCCCCTGCCACGGGCAGGAAAATCTTTCACTAGATGAGGTTGCTCTAAGCACCATCCAAACTGAACATGAACACTTCCAATGATGGAGCATCCACAACTTCTCTGGGCAACCTGTTTCACTGCCTCACCACCCTCATCGTAACAAAAATCTTCCTTATGTCCAATCTAAATCTACCCTCTACATCCACCCGCTATTTCTTAAATTCAAAAACCAGAACTGAATGATTAAAGTCCTGATACTGATTTCAAGAGCATCCCATAGACTGATGTTGTCCACCAGCTGTTTTGTAGTGGGGCAGGACAAGAAACAATCTGTTTTACTTGCAGCAGAGAAGTTTCAGGCTGGACAATCCACCCAACTATAAAACCAGTTAACAGGCAACTCTGCAAGGTCAGGGACCTTCCTTTCACTGGAACTCTTTAAGGAAGAGGAACACATTTCTATAGAAGTCTTCTTGGAGAGCATAATATTCCCACAGGGCACAGAAAGGGACTCCCTGACTGCAAAGTCCCTTCTGTCTTTCTAAGCTACAGGTATTGCCACGCACAGGGGAAGTTCAAGCTTAGCTCCAGCAACAAAAAGGACTCTCAACTTCTGCAGAACACTTGCTGGGCCAGGAAAGAAAAGTCATCAACAGCAAAAGACAAGACATGAACTTGACAGGATTTCACAACCAGAGCTGAACACACCCATTACTGAATGGAGGAGACAGGTACAAACTCAGGGTCTGAGAGATTGCAGCGCATGCAAGTGAAAGTAAAAGCATGTAAAGATCAGATTAAGATGTCATTTAACCTTAACTACCCTTCAGGAGAAAAAGCAGGGGTAATTAAAATCAGTGTCTTGTATCCATACATCTCTTTCCGTTATTTCTGCTGTTTCTTCCTGTTTAGGGAATGGCAGGGTTAGAAATGAGTTTCCCCTCAGCACGTACAGTATAAATAGGCATGCCAAGCTTTGCTTTCACAAGGTGATACATAATCACAACATTGCAAATTATGCAACAAAACACTACTCAAGACATCTCATATGCTATTAAAAAAAACCTGTCAACTAGGTATTTCTTCAATGCATCACAGAACCACTTGTTTAGCATTTTCAGTCTAAACAGAGCATTAGGACATTGAGAAAAACAGAAAATGGCATGATATCTTGAGAAAGTCAAGACTAAAATCCAACCAGGGAAGTCCAGAAAAGGGTAATCACCCCACTGGGGAAAACACCACCTAGATACCAATTATTTCTACATTCCTGAACCACCTGAAGAACTCTAAAGAATGTCCAGTTCCCTGAGCACTGAAATGCAGCCCTTCTTAGCAAGAGCACAGATATTTATTAGGCCTCACTAACCATTTAAAGTGGGAGGGAACCCAAGTCTGGTACCATTCTGTTTTTAGAGCTCTAGAGTCTTTAATTTGTATTATAATAAAGCCTGCCCTGCGCTAGCCCTTATTTAAACATCCCCAGAGGAGGACAGCAGTTGCCCCATGGTTGTGACTTCAATTTGCAGTGCAGCAAGAACCTGTGAAAAGTCACCCCCCTTAGTTGCTGCATGGCATCCTGGCTTACAACCCAACTCGTGGGCCTCCTTGCTACATCAATAAGGACCACGTCAAATCTGTACCGTCCACAGCCCAGTTTCATAGTTTGTAAGATGAAGAAACTCATCTCCAAAGCAGCCACTTCGTGGTTTAAATCCAAGATTGGGTAATTAGCAAACAAAAGTTATACTGTGAGAAAATACATCCTGCATAAACATACAGTCTCTCCCTCGCTAAACACAGGAAGTTATTCACAAGGGGGGTGGAAACAACTGGCCACAGCTTTAGAGACCTTTTATCCCATGCTACAATTAAAAAAGCTGGACATTAAGTAGTCTTCCAGCGGAAGCATTTAGTTCCACATTCCTCCCTGCAGGTCTAAACAAGTCTGCAAGCCTGAATAGCAGATTTCTCCTCAGAGACTCATCAATACCACCTTTCATCCACTCAATCATTAAGTGGCCACTGTGCATACTCGGCAGCTATTTCCTAAACCCACAATATTTCATCTGGATCAAAACGATGATAATTAAAATATCAGGAGGCACTCATTCAAGTTAATGCCTACACAGGACAGCCTCAAGCCAACAGCCCTGTGTTGGTAACGCCACCAACACCACCCAGGTCTCATCACTGCTTCCCACGCAAGGAGAAACCCTGATTTCTAAGTGTTCACTCAACACAATCTCCATAACAAAAGCAGTCATAACAATATCTCCAGGACCCTACAAGGGGCAGTATCTATTGCCAAAGTACTGACAAGCATCTGAGTTGACCACAGAAGTACCTCACTGCAGAAAAGGCACGAGCCAGCTAGAAAAGTTTTCAGTGCTTTATGAACCTGGGCTCTTGACAGACAGTAAAGTGCAACTATGCTTGTCACAGGCTACTTTTTCTCCACTTCACTCCTAAGAAGAAAAAAAATCACTTTCAAGTTCCAAGTTAGATACTTGTTTTGCTCATAGACAATGAGCAACCATGAGGTTTGCTCATAGACAATTTTTTTAGGAGGCATCTCATCACAAAGCAAGCTTTTTTAACAAAAAAATCCCAAATTAAGCCACTACACAAAGGGCTTCAGAGACACTACAAAGCACACATGTGACTTATGTGGCAAAAAAAAAAAAAATCACCTCATGCTTGGGTGAGAAGAATGGTGGGTGTTCATGTGGAAGACAAAAATGGGAACAAATCTGAAACTTTTTCTACCTAAACCAAATGGCTTTAGTCACACACTCATCGCTACCATTGCACACACCAACAGAATCAGTGTTCACAAGTTCATTCCTGCAAGTATTCTTTTTAAGAATATCCAAGGTGATTTGTTAAATGATGTTTGTACACCAGCTAGCATACTAGAATTAAAATGAACTACACAACAGTTATGGTTGTTGATCAGAAGAGTGAAAAATACAGAGCTCACACACAGTCTCACAAGACAGACAGCCAAATTCTTCTTGATCTATCAGCCTATGGTTAACATGCTTCATGTAGAATTCTCCATTAAGGAACTGAGATGTCCTGTAATTTCAATTACAGAAGAGGTGTTCAAGACACTTGTGTCAAGAGTTGATCAGTCATTTGTCAATGTCATCTCTTCTGCCTGCAAAGACCGTGTTCTTGCAGGTGGGGAACAGCAGCACATCCTAAGCACTAACAAGAAAGCGATGTGTATGTGTCGATAGAAACATGTATTATATTGGGAGCTCTAAAAATATCACCTCATTAACTCCATGCTCTAGATGCACTCAATTCCTTCTTGTCCTAGGGGGAAGGAGTAGAAGTCACTGAACCTGCAGCCATAGCTTGCCTTTCTGTAAAATGGGAGCCATTCTTTGGAGCTAAGTCACACACAGATCACTTTGAAGATGAAAGCTGTTACGGTCTTAACCACAAAGCTACCAGACATTTTGCCTCCAATCCTTCGAAACAC
>NW_010536977.1:0-6781 GCF_000687285.1 Phaethon lepturus | reverse complement strand
GCATTCAAGATATCTCACAGCTACAGCAGGAAGAAGTCAATCAACATCCTTAAAGGTCATCACAGATGCCAGTGAACAGGGCAGTGCTCGGCACCTTATAGCATCAAAGCAGACATAATTTTGAACAAGAAAACATATGCTTGAAGAGGGAAATGCATTTCTATAGTACTCTCTTGTGTTACTAAATCAAACCCCTCTGTACGTACCTTTGTGTCCTCTGAAGTAGACCAAAAAAACCTTTCTGGATACAATTCCTATTCTGCTCTCTGCCATGTAATGCTTTCCACTCACCTTCAAGACCACACTGTCTCTGGGTAGACCATAAACCTTAAAGATATTTTTCAGAAACTGAAGACACACGGGCTGTTAAGCAGAAGATGCTATTTACAGATACACAGGAATACTCCATCAACTGTAGCAACTTCTGTACGGGGGGGGGGGGGGGGGCAAAAAAAAGGTTTTTTTAAAAAGTATTTTATATCAAAGATTTTGGTACAGTTTGTGCACACTCAGAACCAAGAAAGGAAGCAGCAAACTCTCCCGAATATCACCCTGTTAGGTATTAACCAGCACCGAGCCTGTAATTAAACAGACTTCTTGTCCTCCGACATTTGTTCAGTCAATTGTGTTTCATGCAGCGCTGCACAACTCCTTCCACACTTACAACTTCACAAACCTATTGCGCAGTCCTTGGCATCCTGCCAGATGCAAAAGGAATACTCGTAGAAGACATGAAATATCCTTGCCCTGGGTACACCACGGAATATGCCAGCCTCATACATACTTATGGAACAAATGCTTAGCAGTTCCATGAGTTGTTAACACTCACACAACGGTAACTGGATCAAGAAAGAATGTGCCCCTAAGAAATAAATGACTTCTGAGTATGTTCCCAGATATACCCTTTCGCATGAACCCCAGTACTTACAAGCTGGAGAACTGGACCCATATGAACCTCATGAGGTTCAACAAGGTCAAGTGCAGGGTCCTGCACTTGGGTTTGGGCAACCCCCGGTATCAGTGCCGGCTGGGGGATGAAGGAATTGAGAGCAGCCCTGCTGAGAAGGACTTGGGGGTCCTGGTGGATGAAAAGCTGGACATGAGCCAGCAACGGGCACTTGCGGCCCAGAAGGCCAAGCGTATCCTGGGCTGCATCCAAAGCAGCGTGGCCAGCAGGGCGAGGGAGGGGATTCTGCCCCTCTGTTGCGCTCTGGTGAGACCCCACCTGGAGTCCTGCATCCAGCTCTGGAGCCCTCAGCACAGGAAAGACATGGACCTGTTGGAGTGGGTCCAGAGGAGGGCTGGAATCACAAAAACAATCCAAGGCATGGAACACCTCTCCTGTGAGGACAGGCTGAGAGAGTTGGGGTTGTTCAGCCTGGAGAAGAGAAGGCTCCGGGGAGACCTTACTGCAGCCTTCCAGTACTTACAGGGGGCCTACAGGCAAGATGGGGACAGGCTTTTTAGCAGGGCTTGTAGTGATAGGACAAGGGGCAATGGTTTTAAAGTAAAAGAGGATGGACTTAGACTAGAGAGAAGGAAGACATTTTTCACAATGAGGGTGGTGAAACACTGGCCCAGGTTGCCCAGAGAGGTGGTAGATGCCCCATCCCTGCCAACATTCAAGGTCAGGTTGGATGGCACTCTGAGTAACCTGATGTAGTTGAAGATGTCGCTGCTCATTGCAAGGGGGTTGGACAAGGTGACCTTTAAAGGTCCCTTCCAACCCAATCCATTCTGTGACTTAAGCAGGCATGCAGTGGCTCTCTTCCTGCACCACCACTGAGTCTTCACTGTACATTAATCCCTACACACCCTCCCACCCCCCCGAGATGTTTACAGAAAAATACCATAGCTGCTTGGAAAAGGCAAGGAATTTCAGTGTACACAAACCATTTGGGCAAGCGGGTTGTTGGGAGGCACTGAGGGTAGGAAATCAGCCAGCTAAGCCCAAAATGCCTTGGTGGTAAAACCTTGAAGAAAAAAAAAATCGGGAAAAAAAGCTGCATAAAGTGGAAATGAACTCATTTCACACTTTTTGGGGAAGAGGAAGAAATGACGGTTTGCTAGATTTGGAAAAAAAATCAGCTGCCGTAACTACCACCCTGCAAGGGACATGTAACATGTGGGAAAGGGGGGACAGAGAGATACCTTTTCCTCTCCAAGCTTCTACCTGTCTGTTGAACATGAAACTTTTTTTTCCTTAAAATAGTTATCATCCTTAACAGCTGGATTAAAACTAGACCTTAAAGTCACTGAACTGAACATTCCTAATCTCCACAGAGATCCCAAGCTTCACAAAAAGCAGAGCTGCAGGAGAGCTGTCATATTACAACATGTCAGGGTAAAACAAATTTGCCCTGATTCTCAGATACATGTGGGCTGTCTCTTGGATTAACACAAACGCAGAGGAGCTGTGGCCACACTTGCCATAGTAACTGTCTCAGCATTTCTATTTGTTCCAACAAATACATTTTTTCCCCACTCAGTTTATATTATTTGTGTGACTAGCACAAGGCCATCCCTCACAAGCAGATCAGGCCTACTTAACAAATGTCGCTTAATACTTGATGTGGCCACCCCTAGGCTCCATCTTCCACAAACAGCGAGATTAAAGTGCTGCTTCTTACCAGTCACTTCCTAACAGGAGATAAGAGGCTGCAAAAACATCAATGTTTCTCATGCCCATATGGTCATGTCTTTCTCTTCTGCTTTGACCAAGAGCTCTGCATGGCTGAAAGCCAAGGTGCACCACCCTCTCATCCAAGAGTCCCAGCAGCAGCAATGGAGCGAAGGGAAGGGTTCACCTTTATGGTATTAAAGTAGATGTTACTGCCAAAAGCAAGAGGTTGATTTTATTGAGTTTTCAGCTCAATGACTATAAATAAGGCACACAGACTTAAAACAAAATAATTTCCAAAGTCTTCTAACATTTCACTCCTTCAGGAACATTTTGTTCACTGACAGGACAGCATTTGCAGTCCCCCCTCATACCTGCATGTCCCTCACATGTCGGGAGATGAGCGAGACCAACTGGTAATCCACACCAGACCCATAAAAATTTAGTAAATCCTCCCACTTGGTATACACTAAGTCACAGACAACCTCTGTTCGTCATCTTCCCCTGCCATGCCCACCCCAAGAGTGTCGGGGACCTTACACACAGAGCTAGCCCCTGCCCTGCCAAAACACATGCTGGCAGAAGAGATATATACTGAAATGAAATAATGAACATGCAAAAAGGAAAAAAACCAGCATCAAGCAAGCGATGAACTACAAACATTGCCAATTTCAATGTTTTCAGGGGTGTTTTATTGTTTTCCTTTTCCCTTCAAGGTAGCAGAGAACAATGTGATTAAAAGGAACATAAAATCAAGACCCTGACAGAAAAGCAGCATTAAAGAGAATCTGCTCTGCATGAGAAAACAAGATCTTTTGAAACACAACTGCAACAGGCCCTCCCCAAAATTATCTGCACTGATTTGTTTTGTTCTACAAGAAATATTGAAATTAACAGCACGTTACAGCATCTCATTTCTCAGTTGCCAGAAATGAGTTACAAACCATTCAGATCAAATACTCCCTTCCCACAGGGAGCTACAGAAAGTATGCCGCGTTCAAAGAGAAACCGCACGGCGTTTGCATGCGGCACACAAAACTACTACTCTGAGGGGACATACATGTTTTATTGTTGCTTTTATAAGCTTTGATTGCTTTGAAAGAGATCTTACCATTTGTTAGACTCGCTTATGCAAGTGCCACATACTCAGTGATGTATCGTAGGGAATGCCAGGGCTGTGACAATGGACCAAAACTGAAGGATGGGATGGGCAGACTCTTCCCCACCTTTATGATTCTTTAATCTGATCTTGAAATCTCAAAGCATCGAAGCCCAATTCTAGAAGACAACTGCCAAGTACAATTCCCATTGAGGACTTCCCACAAATAACCCTGTTCACCATGTACACCACACAGTACTCAGCAAATGTGACCCTGGTTTTGCATGGAAGACATCAGTGTTCCCTCGTCAACGCACTGAAGTTCCAGATGTACACTAAAGTGCTGTTATAAATGGGAAGTTTATTATCTATTCTTTTACTTAACTTAATAACATTGTTTCTCTAAATCACGTAGCTTTATGCTGAATTATTTGGGGGCTTGTTTTCTTGAATACTAACCACAAAATTATTTTTGGTAGAGGATGGAGAGAAGTTTTTGTTTCTGGAGAAAATATTAAAGGTAGTTCAAGAGACTTCAGCCAGCAAGAGATAATCTTGCTATCAAAAAATGTGATGTGTTAGTCATGCTGGCACACATTGCCCTCATTAAGTTTCAAAGTTAATACAGCATAGAGACAAATGGAAACAATCACATTACTCAGGATTGTAATTCCAGTCTCTGTAACCTTGTTGAGATCAAGGAGAGCTCAAAATTAACAACAGGTACACCTAAGCTAGTTCTGTGTTAGCGTGAACAAAGAGAGAAATCAGTCCACGCGTACTGTATCTTCATCACCTCGGCTGCAGCACCCATCTGCATCCACTGGCAAGGCTTCAGAGCGATTTTAATACGCCGTTGCTTAACCGTACCACCTCTACAACTAAGTTTAAGGCAGAGCAACACATATGATAAAAAGAATCTGCAAATCATTTTAAAAAAAAAAAAAAAAAGGCAGATGCTGCAGCAAAACCCTCAGCACTGCAGGGCATGCGGGGCCTTGATCACAGCCTGCGATGAGAAACAGGCACAGATAGTGCACTTGGGTATGTGTGGGCAGACCCCTACGCAACGTCTCCAAGATTCTGCCAGAAGCCTGCCCACACAGACCTGACTACGTGAAACAGCACTCAAAATGCTGATTTTCACTTTACTATTACAGGTATGATTCATCGGAAGGTGCTGGTTAGCTGTCCAAAAATAGCTACTTTTTCTTAGAAATTGTCACAACCTTTTGTGCACAATTCACAAAGAATCCCAGTGCATCTCATCAGATGTATAGCATTAGCTGCATCAGACTGAACTACAGCTAAAAATTGTTTGTTCTACTCATGCTAAATAAATGCGCAGATTCTTTTAACAGTAACAACCACCACGCTGCTAAAGATCTGCTGTGATCCCTTCCGAACTTCAACCCCCCCCAGAAACTGCCAGTTCACAAAACAGGTTCCACTACTATGGAGGATTAAGAAAAAAATATTCACACCTGTGCCCATCTCCATAAGCTCATGTCAACATGTTCTGATGAGCAGCATTCCCATGCAAGTAACAATGTGTACGGAAAAAAAGAACCTAAATCCACACAAAGGCCCATTTGCTTAAAAGCAAGAAAAATCAAATGCATCACTTACGGAAAGAAACAGAGAATAAACATACTCGGTGTCCCTCTGTGCTGAAACCCAAAACCGCGCTTCATCTGGAACATATTGGGGGGGGGGGTGTTTTATTTTGAAGCGCAGTCGTTATTAAAAATACAAGAGGGCTGAGGGCCGGAGGAACAGCAGCACCAGGATTGCAGCATTGTCTTGACAGATACACACAGTCTTCCCCTCCTCTCTGCAACCTGCCTGCTCTCAACAAGCTTTTAATTAAATGTCTCCTAAGATCTGCAGAGAGGAAAGTGCATACGAACCCTTGCCAAAAAACAACTTCTAGTGCACACAGCTTCTCCACCCCCCAAAAAAAATACACTAGAAGCCATTCATCTCTGCCAGGCTCCTTCCTAGAGCAAACACCGTCCTCCTCCTCCACTACTTGGTAGCTCTTTCTCCCGCAGCCCTCCCTGCTCATCAGTCCCGCACCGAATAAAGCGCCCACAGAAGTCCCATGCTCCTGGCCGGGAGAAGCGCATCGTCCACGGTCGCTGCCTTAAATTACGGCGGGGCCCCCCTTATCCGCCTACGGTCCAGGCTCCTGGCCGGGAGAAGCGCATCGTCCACGGTCGCTGCCTTAAATTACGGCGGTCCCCCCATTATCTGACGCGTCTCTCAGCATCTCCCAACAACTGCATCCTTCCCAGCCAGCCCTGGGAGGAAGACAAGCTGCCCTTGTCCAGGGGAACACTGCAGTATTCTGCAGTACGGCCGCGCGCCGGAGGCAGGGTGCTTCGGGCCCGGGGATTTGGGGGAGGCACGACCGGCAGAACACAGCAACGCTTTTACACTCTTTATTTCCGCGAGCAAAGGGCGGGAGGCATCCGCTCCTCCAAAGATGCCTGCAGAAATGCCCCTGGCTGCCAAGGATAGATGGGGAGCGCTTCTCTCCAAGGGATCCTCTGGCAGAAGCGTCGGCACAGCCCGAGATTTCTGCTGGCTGGTAGAGACGAGAGACCCGGCAACTTGAGACCTTTGCATTCGGGCACAGAAAGAGGCAAACACCACCTCCAGGAGCGTGCACATGAAAATAATACCACATAACCGACTGGGCAGCAGTTTTAATCCAGGCACGCATCAACCTCTAAGCATCTCCAGGCTGAATTCTCTATTTTTTCCCCATCGCGCCCATCAGCACGGCACAGAAACCCCTACAGTGCCCTTCCCAGCCCCACCCCACGGCTGACACGCTCCGTGCCCATCTCCTCCACACTACGCTCCCGCCTCGCTGCGTTTGTTCTGCTAGCGATCCGACAGCCCAGAACAGCCAAAAAAGGTTTAAAAAAAATAAAAATAGACGTTTGGAAAAGGCTGACCCTGGTGCAAGATAACAGCTTGCATATTTGAGCAGGAGAGACAGAAGGAAGGGGGGAGAGGTGGCGTCCTGCGAGCAACTCGCAAGCCCCCAAGAA
>NW_010536976.1:20349-44636 GCF_000687285.1 Phaethon lepturus | reverse complement strand
CCCCGTACCCCTCACCCTAACCACCAGAGCCGCGCAGGTGGTGCGGCCCCGGCCCGGGAGCGGTAGCTGTGCATAGCCGAAACCGGCTGAACCGAGGGCTGCGGGGAGCCAGCCACCTCCGGCTGAAGGGGTCACCGCGGCCCTGGCGCTGCGAGGCGAGCCGCTGGGGTTACGAAGGTGCTGCCATGCCTTCCTATGGCAGCAAAACTAATGTAAGCAGGTGGCAGAGAGTTAAACGTTGCTTTCTGCTAGCCGCTGCTATATAGTATTCTGTATTCTGCTTTTGTTTTTCTTTTTAGTTTGCAGTTTTGGATTATCTAGTCCGTGGTCAGGTAATAGATATTACTCATGTCTCAGTTGTTGTTATATTGCTGAAGGTAGTTATTATTTGTGACGCTTTCCTGAACTTTCATTTCAAGTAAAATGAACTGGAAGATCAGTCATCGCTTTTGGAGGGAAAACTTGTAGAGATGTGATTCAAGACGTTGGCTCGCATCTCCTGGCTACAGCATGAATGCCTTAGCAGTAAAAGGCTCCACACACAGTAAAACGGTCCTCTTAAGTGATGTTTTCAGCCTCATAGCCAGGCGTGCTTTATTGGCACAGTAAATGTAATAGTGCACAGAGGGGTAAGCGTAATCAGAATGCAGCAAGCTGGTTATGGTGCAGCCATCATCATAACCTCAAAAGTAAAAATTCCACAAGCTCTTCTTAGACCTGTAACCCCATGTCAATTTACAGCCATATTCCCGGCAGGTATATGATGTATAAGCGTTTGCAAGGAACCAAGACAGTTTCCATATTCTTACAAAGCGACTGAGTCATGAACTTACAGAACTGTTCCCCTGTGTTACCAGGACTGTTGGACACTTCCTCAATTCATTTTGGTAAAATGTGAAAGAATGCTTCCAGACATGACAGAAGTCCTAGAAATAAAAGAAGAAGATGTAAATAAGAATCAGTAAATATCTGAAGAGAAATGTATGTATTTTCAGTATGTCTTTAATTATCCGTTACATATTTTAGCTAACAGTTTATAAGTTACAGAAATAATGTCTGATTTTTCCATCTATTCACACATGATTATTCTAACACACTAGACTGGGAAGAAAACTTCTAGAACTTGGCCATGCTTGACTAAATAGTAAACACAGACTGTTACAGGTAAAGACATGTGTACAGGTGTCACTTTAAGAATAGAAATTGTAGTCCATTGGAGTCCTGTTGTCAGGATATGTTAGGCAGGGCCCTGCAAACACTCCTAGTTATAACTTTTGTAGCACAACTAGCCTCATTATTTATGGTAATATTAATCACAGCCAAAAAAACGCTCAAAACTGGATGAGGGATTAAAGGCCTTTAAAAGCACTCTTTGCATACTAGTCACTTTCCTTTTCTTACCTTCTATGTGCGTGGCTCTTGAATCAATTCTTTAACGGGACTATACATTTTTAGAGGGAGATTGGAATTCATTTTCTGTTTACATTAGCACCTAACACAAGAAGAACCTCATTCATTATTGTAATGTTGTACCCATACTCACAAACTTTTAGGAAAATGGTATAATATACACAAGGTTGGGACAACAGCAGTTTTCTTTCCTCACACTTTCTAGTTGATGCCGTTCAACAAATCAACTCTTTCTGGGACTTCAGCTCTGCGTGTAAAAAATTAGTGGCAACCTTCCCTCTCACTGGGACATCAGTGGGAACAGTAGTAGGCCTTTTAATTTTATAATTCAGCAAACTTCCCCATTATCTTTCAGGATTTAGGTGCTGTATTTCAGAGCTTCTTTGGGGCCTTCAGCTCTTACCCAATAACCACATCCTGTTTACAAACAAGACTGATTCTGTGTAATCTCCTTATTTCATGTTGCCCACTCAGACCTTCCGGCCTCTGATGTCTGAAATCTCTTGCCAGTGTTTTATACCCCAGTCCAAAGCCCAAGTGTCTTGCACAGCTGGGGAAGAAGCAATCAGACCCAACTAGCTTGCAACATCTTTGTACTCAACTTATGACAGAGTCCAACTTTCAGAGCCACTGTTAAATGTTGACGAGTCACTTAGGTCCCAGCAGTGCATCTTCACTGGCCACACAAATCCCTCCTACCGAATGAATCCACTTGGCTTTGGTCTTTTTTGCCCACCTTTTCTTACTGTTCGTGTTACTTACTGCTCCTAGAAAATGAGAGAAGAGGTGACCTGCACATTTTTTTAATCAGTATTCTACAGATACAACATAGCAACCACTATTCCTAATAGGTATTTGAGGCAATGGAGCATGTAGCATTGTCCTACACACCGGTATGATCCTACAGACCATTAGTTGGTGCAGGTCAGTCTTGTTGGGTCTTTTGCTTCAAGACAATCACAATAATTTCATGGATGACTGCAGAGTGCAGCCATCACTGTGCTTATGGGCTTTAACTGCAGAGTGCAGCCATCACTGTGCTTACAGGCTTTTTTTTTCCTTCTTTTTTTTGTGGGGTAGCATGAAGAAGAGCAAGCATGATGGTCATTCCACATGAGCCAGAATGAGTAAAAGCCCACCCAGTTACAGTGTATGCTAAGATTTGGTGGAATACCCCAAAGCAGCAGGTAGGTAGTGAAGTGGCAAGTCCACTCATGGTGTTTGTCATTAGTTTGTACATAGGCCCCACAAGTGTTACAGGTTGTATCCAGAGAAGGCGGTGTACTCCAAGTGATTTACACACCATAATAATTATTGCACTACTCAGCACGGATGGGAAAAGGACCATCTGAATTGACCTCAAGATCTCTGTTTGGCCTCTAACTGCACCAAAGCAATTGAATACCAAAGCAGTAGAATGACAGTCAGTCATTCCAGGCTTTGAAGACTAACTCAGATGCTTAGCTTTCCTGAGAACTTCATGGTGCTTAGTCACTCACACTGCAGAGTCAGAATCGACTGAGCCCTAGCCAAACATTTCCTTGCCATAAATAGAAGGAAGCTGGGAAACATTTCTGAACTAATCCTATTCAGGTTGTTCTAACTCAAATGTAGAGTAGAACAGCTCCAAGTGAGTTTTGGAATCTTTCCTGGCTGCTGGGAAACTGCTCAAGCTTTCTAGACTCAGAGCTGTTGCCAAAAAACATCTGTGATTTTTTTCCCCCCAATAATCTGCAGTGGTGACAAAACCTAAGGAGGACTTCTAGCTACAGGGGAACTTTTTGATATTTCTGCAGCTTAATTTGAATAAGCTGTAAACAAGAAGGAAATGAAGAGCATGTGTCAATTAGCTAGTCAGCTCCTGGAAAGAAGCTATGCTTGTACTTGCCATAACCTTAATTGTAGATGAACTGCCTACTGTTTGTAAATTCACGCATTTCAGAACATCCTGATTGACCATGCCTGTACTGATATGATGAGTTCCTCCATCTGGAAGCCTGTGTGGTCTTCGGCAGGCTCACAGATCATAGGCATCTTTTAAAAAAGGACATATGGAACAGCATGACCAACACTCTATATATGGATGCCATTAGGCTGTATGGACATGCATAGCAGAGAGAGGGCACATCCTACTGCTGCAGAGACTGCACCGAGATTCAGCTCAGGTCAGCAAGCACGTGACAAGTGCATACATTGGTTGTTGAAGTATGAATTGGAAGGGCTCTGCAGCGTTGACCTACACAACTAGTATAGATAATAATACACAAGTGCCCGTGTAGCTGTTGTGTGTTGAGCTAGAGCATGGCAAAAGAAAAAGGCATGACTATCTTAGGAAGAATTTAAGGAATTGTTACCAGCTCACCACTGTGGGTCTCTGACTGCTGGCCACTACCAGTGGTATGTGACAGGAGGTGAATAGCTCCAATGCAGGAGCAAGGGAGAGCACATAAGGCAAAAGGAATGAATGACAACAGCACTATGCGATGGAACTGTGAGACTTGTGGAAGAGGTTGTGCACCATCCTCCTTAGCTCACATGCCTATTTGCGCTTCTGTCCCACCACTGTCGTCTTGGACCAGGCAAAAGTGGTATCAGCTGTTAAACTGTACACAAAAATTTACTGTATCTAGTGAAAATATGTTTATTGCTTATTATCTATTGAGCTATTTACATATTATTCGCATTCTCATTGATGATACACAGTCCCTTCAAAAAGTGTTGTACTTAAGCATCCATCTGTCTTTCTTTCATGAATTAAAGACTCTTTAAATAAAAAATAAGTAAGACCAAAGAAATATTTAAGGAAGATGTTAACACCACTTTTTTTGTTTTCAAATTTTCATTATTTCCATCTGCGTCTTCAGTACGTAAGGTTATGTTATCCTAGCAGCATGGTCTGACTGATTTGACTCCAGCGAATCCTTTCCTTTTGCCACTCTCTGAAAGAGCAATTTATTTTTCTGCTTATCCAAATCTTCTTTGGCCAGTGCAGGCATTTAATTAATTTTGTTCTTATGCTGTACTAAAAATGCGCATTTCTCTTTTGTTCATGCAGTCTGTTGATTTCTTCTGCTTTCCATATCACATTTTACTTGAGCCTGGGCCAGCTCTCTGTTAAGAACAGACATATTTCAACCCTAGCATCTACTCTACTTTCCTGCTTCACGCTTTTAGTTACAACAGCTTACTCCGTTGTCCTGTACCCTTTAAGTTAATCTCTCATGCAATCAAAACAGGCAGTTTTGGTGGCAGAATATTTCTTCTTTTTTGTTCATGATTTTCTAGGGTATAGCGCATAAGCAGTCCTAGGAGCAGGGTTCACAATTCAGGATGCCTCCCTTCCAAGCCGATACTCTCTAAGCTGCAGAGATCATCTCCTTCTGTCACTTACTTTCTTCTTGGAAAAAAATCAGTAAGTAAAGTAGAGGATAGATTCTCTTTTCAGGATATTTTCCTCTGGATTTTGTCTACTCATTAAGTGGAAAGTGGGGTGTCTGAATTAAAATTCTCATTTCTTTGTCACGAATAAGCACCACCAGGACTAGGCAGCCACAAAGTGAGCAGTTTTGAAGTGCAGTGTTGTGCTTAGGCTCCTAAAATCCACATCTGTTATACTTTGGATCTGACCCTTTGTCAATTTCTTCCATTCCTAACTAGTTATGTTCTTATGGATGCTTTCTTGTGTATGGATTCATCTCATAATGTTTCTCTCTGACTTGAAGTGTTTTGGGGTTTCAGTCTCTGTATACTTATATGAAAATCATTGCTCAGGTACTGCTAGTGGATTGTAATGACTTACGGGAGGAGCGTGTAATATGTACATTCAACATTTAAGTTTGCTTAGTATGTTTTAGTTGTTCTTCAGATACGGAAGCAAAATTGCAAATAATGATACTAAGGAATTTCTAATTTTAACGCAATCTATTCAACATGTAAATAACCTTAGGTTTCCTTCTATGCAATCTGTGCACCTTTTTAATAGTATGTGTAAGCTTAAGCCACATCAGGAGAAGACATGACTTACTCAACTGATGGTATGACGTACTTGTCATCAGTGCAAAACTTGCATCATTACTTACCTTATATCTTATTGCATCTGCAATTCGATCTATTCTGATGGATACTTGAAACATATTAATGCAGAATCATAAGCACAGAATAACTGAGATGAGAAGGCATGTCTGATGGTCACCTGGTCCATTCTCCAGTCAGTCATAAATTAGATCCAACTTCAAAGTCAGATCATGTTGCTCAGAATCATGTCTAATTTTTGCGTATTTCTGGAGATGGAGAATCTGTAACCTCTGCTTTTTGCATTGTTACAAAATAAAATTACAATTTCACATCCCGTGTGCTGCCTTTCTGTTTTCTCAGTTTTACATTAATAGTAGGCCTAAGCTAGGACTAAAACCTTAGACATACAATGCTAGTATAGTCAGAACAGGTTTTAAATGAGGTAAGGCTTTTATCCATCTAGAAAAATATGGCTGATACTGAATAATAAATGTTGTTTCATATGAATTTATCATACACATTTTATGGTATTCAGTCAAGTATAATTCAAGTGCTTCTTATTACAGTGCACTTTAAGACCTGCATAAGAGTGAAGTAAATATGAAACACAATCTGTCTCCATTAAAAGGCAGCAAAATATTACAAGTGAAATCAACACAAGCTTTTTAAAATAGCCAAATTAGGATGAAGTATGAGTGTCTGCCAAGTGAGGAAGGATTTTCTTGGACTAAATGAATTAAAGCTAAAATATGATGGACAAAACTAATTTATCCATTCTTAAAACAATTATAGTGCTGCATTTTAAAAAATGTCTTTCAAATATGGTGATCTGTTTATATACAGTATCTTGTACAAAGTGTGGCATTTCAAACAGGATCTTTTATCAATGGTTCATTTTAACTGACTGCCCACTACAAGAAAAAAAACCCCTCACATATTTTATTACTGTCATGGTAATTACAGTGCATTAGTTGGAAGGGGATTCCTGTTGTACAGTAGTTTAACAATCTAGACAAGTACTCATTTAGACCACAGAAACATTAGGCCTTTGTTGAAAATGGCTACTATTGCTACTGGTATTTTTTCTTCTTACTTGAAATTAAAAGCAGTGAATTGCATGAACTGGAAGTCTAAGCATGCAAGCAAGCCAGTGGACAATCCCTTCAATGATGTTGAAACTAGAAGATCCAAAATGCATGTATGTTTCATTTAATTTTAGGCTTTTTTTTTTTTTAGTACATTTATTTTCGTTCATGTTACCATTTTTCTGTGAATGTAAACCTTTCTTGTAACACCAGTTCAGAAACAGTAATACCAGATACATATTTAAATTTTCTGATTAGCTCAGTTGTGTGAGAAAATTTCATATTTCAAGACAATTAAAAGATTTCCCATAAAAACAAGAGTATTCTATATGGTTTTAACTTCATTCTGAGCATGGCAAACAGTACCTCTTTCCGCATGTTCCCCCCTCCCTCCCAACGAGTGAAAGAGGAGGTGAAATGCAAGGACTTTCCAAAGAAAATGTTAGTGCCCTCCAATTTAAGAACACCACAATAATTTGAAATAATTGTTTCAGAGAAAGTAAATGGGTAAAGGCAGGTGGGTGGGAGAAGCCTAGACTACACAGCACAGATTCCGGTTTATTAAAGTCAATAAGGTTGACTATTCTCATTTCTCCCATTCTTCAATGTTTTTTAGGTTCTGTCCCAAGACAATAGTCAATGAACTTCTTGAGTAGTCTTTAGGTCCAATTGGTGACTTAATCTAAGACTTTTTGAAAACCTAATTGAGGCAATTGAACTTTGGCATCTAGTAACTGATTGAATTAAAGCCTAGAGGAAATTGTAAGTTTTAATTAGACCAGCTTAGCAAGCCCTATAGGGTATGGCATTGTCCTGACCAGAATTTAGACCTATTGCTAGCATTAGGTTCAGCAACTTGATATATTATCACAGTTTTGAGCTTTGCTTCAGGCAAGGTGTGTAAGGAGTCATTAATATCTGCTCCTTCAAATCTCCCTGTGAGTCACCATCCCTTCTGCCATAGCATCCCAGTAAGGGCTGGGTACAGTGCCAAGTTAGGAATAGCCAACATTCATTAATTATACCTATGTTTTATAGTGCATTACCATGTAGATGCTCAGGCCAAAAAGATGCTTTCTGAGAAACAGTGGGAGAAAGACTATTGGCACAGAGGCCCACCTCTTTATGCAAGACGGACAGGTTAATGGGAAAAAAGAGATTATCTTCATTTTAGCAACTGGAAATTGAGATGCACACACAAGTAAAGCTGTGCTGGCTTAGCTGTGTATCTGGTACAATATGTACGGCTTCACAGGGCTACACCTAAATTATGATCTGCAGTGGAAGCTGTTTAATTTTTGTGTCTAAAAGTTCAGCAAAAGCAAAATTTTTTAAAGAGAAAAATATATTTCAAAAATAATCCTTATATCAAATTTAAGTGACTTATTCCCTTGCTGTATATTTGGTGTGGACATACATTCTTAGTCCTAGAAGGACTTTTTGGGAAAAATTACATAAAGTTGCTCCAGTCACAAATTTAAAACTGGAAAATCTGGCAACAGCTATGTAATGTGTGATATTATTAAAGCTGTTTATTTTGTTTCACTTAATGTGAAAATGAGTTTAAGATTTATATTGTGCAGTGTCACTTAGTTCCTATTACAGATGTAAATGGAAAGATCTTTTCACTCTCAGTCTTCTAACTCCCAAGAAAGGGAATATGTTTTTGTGGGAGCTGATTTAAGAATAAATAAAACGTGGGCTTTTCTGATTTGCATCAGTTAGCCTGTCTGTCTCACTTGTTGCCTATTTTCATTTGACTGCATAGTTTTTGCCTCCTGCTTATTTTCAACACTACGTAGTGACTTCACAAGTGGCAATGAAAGGAAACAGAACTTGTAAGGGGTCATCACAAATAAGTGCAAACAAGCAGTTTTCTTTTATTTGCTATTTATTTTGCATTGTAAGCCTAACATGGATTTGGAGAATTATCTGTGTGCATCTTAAAATTAAAGAAATGCTCTATGTTAGGGAGTGCTTATGAAAGATTTCCCAAATCCTTTTTGCTACTCTTGCTCCATTGCCCTCAGTCTTACAAGAAATAGTGTGTAGTCCCTAGCACTAGCTTTTAGTATAGTTTGTTCCCTTGAAATTGAGCAAATCCATCAGGGATTACCGATGGCTAGGCTAGGCTAAGCTAGGCATCGGGTCACTTACATTTCCACCACTTGCATGTTGCTCAATTCCTAACCAGGTATTTGGGAATTCTCCATATATGAGGTGCTATATCCATGTCTGCAGACTTCGCCCGGGCTACTCCATTCAGGTTCGGAGGCACTCATAGACACACTGTGTTTTAGGAATCCCCTAGAGCCACCACATAACCAGAAGCCACCACATGCTTAGAAGAGTTTTGAGGCTGCTCTATCTCCTGTTAGGTGCTTTGACATACCTTTGCCTATCTCACTGGTCCTGCCCTAAACACAGGTTTTTTAGATCCAAGAGTTTAGGCCATTGAATAGTATTTTCAAGGAATTATTCTCATTTAAGCATAAAGTTGGTAAAGTATATCTCATCTGGATTCATAATGCCTGTGACTTTGGAGCTTTTGGGTGTGGACAGATGTCGTGGTTTAACCCCAGCCAGCAGCTAAGCCCCACGCAGTTGCTCGCTCACTCCCCCATGGTGGGACGGGGAGAGAATCGGAAAAGTGAAGAAACTCATGGTTTGAGGTAAAGCAAAAGCCGTGCACGCAAGCAAAGCAAAACAAAGAATCCATTCACCACTCCCCATGGGCAGGCAGGTGTTCAGCCATGTCCAGGGAAGCCGGGCTCCATCACACGTAACGGTTACTTGGGAAGACAAACACCATCACTCCAGACGTCCCTCCACCACTTCCTTCTTCTTTGTCTCAACTTTATATACTGGGCATGACGTCGTATGGTGGGGAATATCTCTCTGGCCAGCCTGGGCCAGCTGTCCTGGTCGTGTCCCCTCCCAGCTCCCCGTGCACCCCCAGCCTGCTTGTGGGCAGGCCAGCACGAGAAGCTGGACTGTCCTTGACTGTTGAGCAACAACCCAAAACATCAGCACGTTATCAACGTTTTCTCATCCCAAATCCAAAACATAGACTCACGCTAGCTTCTGTGAAGAAAATTAACTCTACCCTGTCTGAAACCAGGACAACAGATGTATTGAAAAGGCATCTTCTCAGAAAAAAAAGCATGTTAGAGTTACACTATGATAAAACTTCAGCCCTTCCCAAATGCAACATATAAGCATTAACAAACATTGCCCCCAAAAACCCTGTACATGAAACTGTTCACATGAAACTGTTCACATAATGCTGAAGAACAGTGCTTTCTTCCTCACATCTTTTGAAAGCATGGTATCTTTGAGCTAAGTAAATGATTAAGTGAAATAAGAAGTTTATTTTGTCTCCCTATTCTGTTCTGCATAGGTTCTTATTACCACTGTCGCCACGGTCGCTGTTGAGGGAACATCAGTTCTGCATACAGCATTGTAACTCTCATCTGTCGTAGGAAGCTTGTTTTCTCTAAGGAAAACTATGTGAGCAGTATAATGTTTTCCTTTGGTAGTTTTGTTTGAGGTGGAAGTTGGTTGCACATACACACTGCTGGTTTTTTATGCAAGAGGAAGTATGATCAAATAAATGTGCCTTACAATTCAAGCAGAAAATGATAATGTTTGTGACAATCCGTATTTCATCAAAACTGTAAATTAAATTTAGTGAAAAAATAGAACTTTGTTTAAACAATAAAGAAAAAGCTTTCATAAAAGTGAAAGCAGAGAGACATATTTCTTCTAAGAACATAAATAGAATATGTAAATACTTAAAAAATGGGAATGTTTTTTAAACAAACTTTCCCCATGGAGCTCTTGCTACCCAAAAACTGCAGGATAGTTCAAACAGTGAAACTCATGCAGAGTAGAACTAAAACATTCTAAAATTTAATAGGAGCAAAATGTGCTCATGTATTTTCATGCTGGAAAATACCAAAATTAAACAAATTAAAGGAAAGCATAAATGGGGAGAAGCAAGGTTCTGCTTTGCTTTTTATATGCTTTGAAAAAATAGTAATCTACCACTGCCTAACATTTAATTGCTGAAGTAATTATGGGGATTGTGTAGTGTTTGTGAAATAAACATACAACTTGAAACAGTGTTAAGATATCACATCCTCCCCAGTCAGAACGAGCTGCACAATTCTTTTATATAATACAAAGTATGTAATTGGGTAAAATACAGTGTGACCCGGAGGTCAGTGACTTCCAGCACCAGTGGATTAACAGAGAAACACATGCCAAGATTGAAGATCCTTTGGTGGAGATCTCTTCCTTCGGCTCCTGCCTGACTGAATGTGGAATTGTGAGTATGAGTGCTTCAGCTGACCTCAACTGTCACACTATTACATGAGTAAGAACTATGCAAACGATGATGCAAACCCCCTCCACCCCCATATTTTTATGCATTTTTCTCTTAGAGTTGTTTTCCTCAACGCTCGTGCTCCTCAACTGTTCCGTTGTTGCTCTAATGTAAAGGTATAGGTGATACTTGGAAATCCAAGGGAAAAGTATTAAGAAATTACTTTCAGTTCTATGAAAATCTTTGAACCAGAAAGGATTTTACAGACATAATTTATTGTGTTGATAAAATCTGAGAACTTTCCAGTAACGGGGTAACAAAAGATTCAAAAATATTTCAAGTGTCTGAGGTTGCTCCAAGTCTATTTGCTTTCTTGACATTCAGGGATGCTGAGAACAGCCTCAAGGTGGAGATGCACTTACTTTACCTTTAAAAGAGAAAAAAACCCCAAATAAATCCAATAAAAGCATAATAAAAACCCCAGCTTCACTAGTTTGAATATTTTAGTGAAATGCAGATTGTCAAATTAACTTAGTTTCTCTTAGTCTTTACTGACGTCCATCTCAACAGCTATTATGTAAAAAAAAAAAGTCATTGACTAGACCTGCATAAAAGACAAGAAATGAAAGTAAAAAGAAACAGAAGTAAGTAGTAAATTAAAAACAATAATAATGCCAACAGAATAGTCCATGATATGCTTAATGTATTTATTGATATATTAGATATTTATTAATGGTATGGAAAAGACAGTTTATGACATCTAGGTGAGAGAACTAGTCAGAAGACTTCACAAAGCTAAGAAGCATCATATGTCCAGCAAAATAAAATGCTGGTAAATTAATATATAAAGTGGGAAAATTTCAAATACAAATATGAATATTTATTTTCATGTTTTAAATTACTAGCACTGTCAGAAAGCTCAGGGAGAATCTGTGCTTGGTAATAGCAAACAAATAAATTGTTACTGTGCACAATCAGTGGAATATATTTCTAAAACAATACTAATGGCATATTGAATTGAGACTTAATTTTGTCTTTCTAAACATTTTTAAATGAAAATAGGTAAGGAGAGTGTGACCTGTTTAGGAAAACTGTACTAGGATATTGGAGAGTAGGTTTACTTCATTCAAGAAAGATGAATTAAAGAGGCATCAGTTATATATAAAATAATAGTGAAAAAGAGAAGGTTATGAGGGGGTATGAGAAGAGGATGAGTCTACTTTATACATGGTCATGCAAGAAAAACATGACAAATCTTTAGCTATGTTTTTAACAAATTAAAAATTTTTAACAGGGAATATCTCTTATACTACACAAAATGAAGTGTTGGAGTTCAGTGCAAAAATATTAGTCAGTCAACAGCTTTGAAAGATTTTAGAAGCAGCTATTTGGATGGTTGATAAGAACATCTACTGATAATTAGCTGACAACTTTGAAAAATATTGCATACAGGCATTCATGGCTAAATTAATCAGAATTTAGCTGGAGTAAGGAAGGAATTTCCTCTACAGCGAGATCAGTTGTATTTCTCAATTTTGGAGTTTTTTCTAACTTCCTGTAACTATCAAATATTGTCCACTGTCAGAAACAGGATTATATGGACTACTGATTTAATTCCATTGGTAAACTGCTGTTCTCCTCTCAGCTAAGGCAGCATTTATTTCTCTTGTGATAGCTTTTTACTTATGACTGAGTTTCCTTCTGCTTGCAATATTTATAAGCATCTCACTTTCTTTATTGTTAGCAGAGACCGAACCTCTGTGCAAGAGCATTTCTGTTTCTGAAATTATTCTCTGAATTCTGAAATTTCCCTTCATATCTTGGAACAAGCATTTCCTACACTCTAAACAAGGTTAATGGGAAGATTCATCACTTCATAAGTAATATAAATAAGAAAAATTCCCTGTATTGTTTGTATATGTTTGAGAAACCGCATTAAACTTTTTATACATTTGGCAAACACAGTATCTGACATTTAAAACCTTATTAATATTTGGACAAGAATCCTGGAAGACACTTGAAATCCAAGCAGCAAATATGCCCGGATATCTGTAGGAAATTTTCGCTGCATATAAAGAAACTGCTTCTTCTATGAAACATTTGCAGTGTTTCAGGATTGAAGGGAGTTACAGAGAATGTGCATTTCTGACTCGAAATAAAGATTCTTTACTATATTATAGACTTAACGTGACTAGTGACATACATAATTTTAATACCGTGTGTCTGTTTTTCAGCTGTGTTGAGCTTTGAGAGTGAACACTAGACTGGTTATTTCACTTACAAGTTTTCATATTATCACAACGCTTTTTTACCCCAAAACATTGCAATGAAATTCACCCTTGAATTATTTGTTTGAAAGCATGCAAATACTGTCATTATATATGTATATTTTATATATATATTTTATATATTTTTAAATGTAATTTATGAGCATGGGTTTGTTGAATGTTTTTATTGTGGAGATTGAAAATAAAAACAAGAAGGAAAAGAGTGAATCAAATACTAATCTGAAAAATCGGGGCGTCGTGCCCTGGAGGGTCTGAGATTCGGGCCTTCAAGGGCAGCACATCCCAATAGTAGGAACACTGAAGTGAGAAATTCCTGCCGCTGGATATGACTGAATTCAACGTTGATAAGAAGCAGGAGTAACTCCATAACTGCTCAGTTACTAGAGGGGCAGGAGCTCTATAAAACCCCTAATTAGAGAGAGAGCCTGGTGTTCGACACGCGCGTTGACTTACGCCTGCCGCTGGCTGTGCGGGCGGGAGAGCCTGCAGCCCTCCGGCTGCCCTGCAGTCGTTCTCGGCTGCCAGGGCTTCAGTCACCCTCAACACCCGCAGCTTGGAAACAGCTCCTCTCACCCTGCAAGTAAAACTCGGTGTGGAGGTAAAAGCTAATACACAAGGAACGGGGCAGAAAAAACTTCTGCCGGCTCCCCCAAATGCCTTTCTACCACTAAACTTCACGCCCGGACTGAGCTGTCCCTTGCTGTTAGATCTGGCAAAGGAATGAGAAATTCAGAATTTGTGTTTAATGAAAAAGCATTGGAGATGTTAGAGGCACTATGGAAGTAGGAATCCCTTTGGGTTTTTTGCATAACTCACCAGAGAAGAGTCAAAAGAGAGTACAGTCAGCTCTTCTGGAAAGGGTTCAAGGAACAAATCAACTCTCTAGCAGTCTGGAATTCCCTATCAAAGTGAAATCTCTGAAATACATCTGTGTAGGCCAGGAATACATTATGGTCAATGGTGAGAAGACCTAAAAAATCAGGACAATTACTTCTCATTCTTGCTGTGAGGAAACTTTCCATCAAGCTTAATATTCTGTTAGTCTGTACGGACCTATTAAGATAAAATAAAATGAAGTCTCTATATCGTAGAGTCGTAGAATCACAGAATCATTTAGGTTGGAAAAGACCTTTAAGATGTGTCTATACTTAGCCACCTCACACCATTTGAGATAGCTCTCTAAAAGGAATAGGTGCCAGGCAGGACAATAATTTGTGAATGTGTTGCTATCCAAAGATAGCTGGAAAGAAGATACAACCATTGCATGCTTGAGCATGGTCAGCAGCTTGTCCTTATGAAAGGAGGCATTAACAATTCTCAGCAAATAATATCTCTCTGATTATTAGTGTGTCTCTGCTAACTTTAGTCAGCCATGAAGAACATAGTTAATGACGGTGAGATGGTGCATAATGATGTAGGTCTGAAATTTTTAACGAAGTTCTCTGTGTGACAAATGATGTATTAACTTTAAGTTGGACTGGGTCTTTAATATCCTGCCCGATGAAAGAATTTCAGGGCTCTTATGGGTAGGACCAATTTTACAGCCAACTTTCTCATAATATGAAAAGATGACTTAGTCTTTAGAGTTTTCTCAGTTTGGTCTTGCATCTGGTAAGGAAATTAGTTAATTTTGAGGGGTGAACAACCTCCCAAATTTGTGTGTATATGTTTTACTTTCCTAAATATACCAAGAGACGAGTGTAGTAGTTGTTGCAGTCTCTGCACTGTGAATTGTACGTTATGTGCATTTGAGAATAGTATCAAAAGAAGCTTGTTTGCATAAAGAAACTTCCTTTCCTTGCATGAAATACTAGGAGGATGCACTTCTCAAGCAGACAACATGAACTTTACAAAACTGGTGCCTCTTGATATTTAGGTGATAAATGACATTTTTTAAATATTGCATTTGCTAGGCTTGTGTTCGAGTTTGTTGATTCTGTTCTGAAAATTAGAATTCTGTGTTTATTGACTGTCTGTGCTTTTTTGGTAAAATTTGCCAAGTTTATAGGTGAAAAAGATTTTTCTATTTGGCAGCAAAGCATACTACTTTAAGAGATGTGAAAACCAAGATTGGTGTTTTACTGACTCGCGAGTCATGCTAACGGACCACCCCTTTGGCACTCTAAGCATATTAGAAATAGTTGTTTTGCCTCTAATTACGCTGTTGTAATCACACAGTACATAAGGAAGACGGAATAAGTGTTTTGATTATTGGCAATATAGAATCTGGTTCACTTTCCCATTGTCTTGTTGGATCTGTGACAAAACTAAGAAATAAAATGTCTATTGTAAAAAAATTGATGTGATGTATCTGACTAAAAGCAGAGAGCACAGCTGAAGTGATACCTCATGTTATGCAGCAGAATAGAGAAGTACACATTAAATTCAAAACCAAAATCTGAACCTAGCAAGTAAGTGTTAGTATTAGGCTGTTGGAAAAACTGAAAGTTTTGAGTGTCTGTTCCACTTATGGAAAAGGATGCAAACATGCTTAAATTTACCTCTAAAACAGGAAAAGCCAATCCTTCCCAAGAATTGTTTTTTAACGGTACTGTGTAGAAATCATTAAGTTTGTTGTTTAACTTATGCAATGTAAAAGCAGAGTTTATGTCACTTATGTAAAGAGTAATGTAGGGACAATTTTGCCACAGGCCATTGCCAAGCCTAATAATAACCCTAAAGACATCAACTAGAATCATATGCCCATGATACACAAATTACAGGCACCAAACCCATTCTCACTATAAAACTAATGAGTTGTTTGTCTTGAGCAGATTTTAAGATGTCAGAATTCTTTTTTTATGCGTGTGGCTTTAAGGAAAATAGTCTAAATGCCAGCGGATACAGTGTTGCATTCATTAGTGCTTTAGCCTAAAACAATAGCTGTAAGTTGTGTTATTAGCTCCATTTCTCCAAACTATGACTTATTTGTAAATACCATTATTTCAGAATACTAACATTGACAATGTTGTTAGTAGACTCCAATTCTTACCTTATGTGGTTGGTTACCATAGCAGTCAGAGAGGCAACAGATTAAAGGTATTCAGCTGCCCAGTTTTGGTGTTCTCCCTTTCTTAATATTACTTAGCAGGTGCTGCACTGTTCTTGTGGGAGATGTCAAGGAAGGAAAAGTGGGGACAGTAGGCACAGGGGACATCTTATGCGTCCTGGACGGGCTGAGGCACTTCTTGAGTTTTGTCTGCTGTGAAAATACATTTCAAACTCTCAAATATTACACTTCTGAGGGAACAGTGACTTTTGTTTGCAGCTGCCAGAAAAAAGTGTCCTTTGTTTGCAGCCTGTCAATAGAATGACCTTTCCCTCTTGCCAATTTATGCTCAAGAAATACACGTGATTGTTTTCCCTTTGCTGAATGTTTCAAGAATCTTCCAAATTTGTTTGATCAATGGTTCAGAACCCTTCAAACTGACATGAGAAAATACACATTTTTGCAGACTCATTTTCAGTTGGACCTGAAGCAGCTGAAGCTAGAGATCAGCTAGAATTAATCTGCACTTAATGAAGGAAACTTGCTGAATTTCTGTAAATGCTTGCCTATGACACATATCCAGAGTTACATAAGAGGACTGCCATTTATGCAATCTGTTTTGGCAATATTTATATTTGTATTCAAATCTTTTCCCTTGTGAAATTACATAAGAGGACTGCCATTTATGCAATCTGCTTTGGCAATATTTATATTTGTATTCAAACCTTTTCCCTTGTGAATATGAATAAATCAAAACCTTGTAATTGCCTATCAGACAATTACCTGCATTTTGGAATGCATATGGCTACCTCAAAGGCAAGAACAGGCTTCAAAAGCCACTTTCAGGTTTTCAGGCTTGGTCTAGCCAGCAACGCTTACCTCCTGCTATGTTCAAAGCAGATGCTGTCTTTCTCTTTAATGAAACAACGCAGATGCACCATAATTTTATATAACTGCAACGAAAATTTAAAAAGTAAATTTAGATGCATTTTTGTCCGTGTGCCTATGCGGCAGGTATAGACGTACTCAAATGACTTTTGCCTGTACCCCAGGTTCTCTGGAAATCACATAGCCATGTTAGAATGGCATTGTACCCAAGCTGCAAATCTCTGCTGAAAAGAGACATATGTTATCCTGCGCACATGTTGCATGTTAACATTGTGGTAATGCGGCTGATCTACATCCGATCCACATTCAGCCTTCTGGGAGCAGCGTAGAGCTCCTACTGAGCTCTCTTCCTTCTCTGAAGGTAAATGAGATGCAAAATTGGCATCAGGTCCTCTTCCTAACTGCGCCATACTGGCAGGACATTTCACGTCGGCGGTAGCAGTTAGCTGCTATTGCACCGGGCCATGCCCGAGACTATCGCAGTGGCAGCTCATACGTGTTATGCTCTTGCACACAGACAACCAGTTATGCCAGTTCTTTATATCTTAAGTGCCTTTAAGAAAACAAGTCTTAGAAATGGCTGCCTGCACTACCACGCATGTTCTTTAGGAGGCAGGAATTGCGGGGTCAGATTTTTAGGAGATTTTTTGAAAGACTGCTTGTTTGGATGGGGCCACACCTCTCCACTAAGCTGCCTGATTCCTGATGGATTTTAGCAGGTACCATGCTGGTTAGACTCCTGTGCAGTGCACGGGACAGGTTACTTGCCTAATTTGCCGAGTAGGGAGCCATCGTTGTATTATCTGCATTATGTACTAATGGATTCGTACTTCCCCGCTGATCTTAAATCTAAAAATCTACATTATTTAAATTTTATGAAAGCTAGGGCACATGCAGAACTCATAAATCTCATTGACTCAGAGGGGATGGGTTATGCATCAAAGTCAGAGCCGTGACAAACAGTGGTGAAGTCCCCCAGCCTAAGCCTCAAAGAATGAAGTTGAAGTGAATTTTTACCAAAAAGTAACATGCATGAGGAGCAAATGCAGGAACGGCTACAGCGGAGGAATTTGTTCTGTTGTAGTAAATTTGGATGGCGTGTCTGAGCCCGTAGTAGCCTGTGACCAGAAGCTGAATTCCTCTTGCCTTACACGTGGTATCTCACAGAGGTGCGCTGTGCCTCTCAGCTGTGTTTCGATGAGAGCCGTACTGCTCTTCCACCCTCTGGCAGCTGCAACCGGACCTCTTCCTAAAGCATCTTAAAATATTATCAGCTTACCCAGTAATATAGAGGTCTTGACATTGTCATTTACAGCCACATATGTATTTAGCATGTGCTAAGCTAACCTGTGCTTTCAGGCAGTAACAGCGTTGTTGCACTAGTGTCCTAACTAACTCCCAGCTGTTCCTGACTGCTCAGTGGTCTTTCGCTGCTGCTTCTGCCCAGTCTATTCTCAAACAAATGGTAGCCTTAGCTGCATAAACTCTTAGCTGAAATTGCTTCTCTACTGCAAGCACTGAGTCATGTTGCTCCTCCAGGTTTGCCCTGGAGAAGAAGGCAGCAAGCACTCCCACAGGCAAGGAAAGACCTTTCCTGGAAGGTGCACGGAGCACCCTTCAGCTTTTTGTTGTGGCCTCCCAGATGAGAGTGCTGCCTGAGTTGTGCATGTTTCTCCTTCACTGCATTTCAGTGCAAAGTGCCAGTGATTTAAGGCCAGCCTTTGAGGGCACAGCCCTTAAACAAACATGGCCTCTTGCATTGGGAGGCAATTCAAGAAGTTGCTCAACTGTTAGTTACTGGTTCCCAGTGAGAACTGATAAAAGATAATGCAAGTATTCCTAGTCCCTGAAGTTGACTTTGCCTTAAACAGAATGGATTACTTGGGCAGCTACGTGGAAAGGAACAGTAAGCAAAGAGGCAGTAAACATCATAATCTTAAACACCTCCTGGTTGCACTCCTCAAGATTACGGTCTTATGCCTCCCTTTCAGCATCCACATGTCAAGACATGCATTCTTGGGACAAGTGTTGGTACAGGTGATTATTAATGGCATTTGCCCATATTGCTACTGAGAACTACATGGCACTGGAGTGCTGCCACGTTTGTACCAAGCGTCAGGCCTCAGAATGAGGCTTTGTGCCAAAATGCGAGGGTATGGGACATGCCACAGGTGCCAGGTATGCCCTGAAAAATGCCGTGAGCTGCTCTCTCTACTAACTTACAATCCTTTAGCATCTTCAGGGCTGTGATGTGAGCTAAGGCTCTGAGCAGCTTGCAAACTGGGAGGTGGAAGCATCATTTAGTCTGCTAGCAGATGCCAACAGATGGAGAAAAGGGATATGTCCGTAGTGCAAAGGGGAGCATGGTCCACACTATAGTCATATCATCACAGTGTCATCCCAAGCTCATTAGGCTTGCTGAGATGTAAAGCTTATTAGTTCATGCACATTGGCTTCCTTTCACTGCCAGACTGCTTCCTGAGGCTAAACTAGCATGCTGGCACACGTGCTACACCATATTGTCATACCAGCTCATTTCACAGAAGTTCAGACAGCTACGCACTCCTCTTCTTGCGCACTGTAGCTCTACTCTTGGTACCTGGGAGGGTAAGTAGGGACTGAACTGTGGCTTTTGACGCTAGTACTTGCATGATGCTGATAAGCATCTATGATCCTGCCCTTACTGTCTTTAAAAGTCTAGTCCTAGATGTATGTAGGTTTCCAGACTCGATAGATAGCTGATACTAGCCTGATAACTGCAGGAATAGTCACTTTCTTCAATACAAGAGACATTTTTGTGGGCCACTGGTATGGCTTCCTTTACAAGATGCGAATCATTCTTTCCCAGCTCACATTGATGCTCACAACAGAAAGGTGTGAGTGCATACATCTAGACAATGGGATCTTCTATCAACACCTCTCTTAATGAAACACACTTATTACTGGTAGTCTCAGGACAATGTACACTTTTAGAACAATTTCTGGACCTTTGCTTTCCTTTATGTTTCTTTTTAACCTTGTTTGTGTTCAGGTTAATTACGCTCAGGCTTCTTCATTTGTTAGACATCACCGTTTAGAAATCCATATCCTAGCAGCTATGACTTTAGCAGCCACTGCTCGATGACTTTCCTCTTAGGAACTAGCTAGAACACCTGCCTGTTTAGCAAGAGCTGATCCTCTTTCTGCCATAGCAAGTAGGCTGGGAGTGTGCTGTCCTTCAGCGACAACTAACCAAGTAAATAAAATACATAAAGTCAAAAAGCCACACACTGTGCCACTAGATGCTTTCCCACATTTCGTAAATGCTCTCCTTCCAGTTGCCCTCTGCCTGCTTTGAAGCCTTTTTACTTCAGTCAGATAAGTTGCACTCCTACTGCCTATTTCCCTTGTTATCCTCAAACTAGCTCCAGTAGCTCCATGGCAAGATGCCATTTTGCCACCCTCAAATTGAGCATTATTATTTCAAAGTTTTCCTTCTTACTACTACTGAAAATCTAGAATTTTGGATGGTGAATAGGGTCAGGTACAGGTAATCGTTGTATCTGGATCATAACCACAATACTGCACCATGTAAATGCTTTTCATTTATTTTGTTACTTTTTGTTTTCCTTTTTTGTTCTCATTATTTGATCTCTTTTCTTTCCTCTTCTCATGTAAAAGAAAAAAAGAGATTGCTTCAGAACTTTTAGAAAACTGCAAAAAAACCCCACTCTAAAAATCCTTCCATACTGTTAATTTCACATCTGCAAAAGTATGAAAAACCTCTACCACCCACCTTTGGTCAATAAATATCATTACTGCAAACAAGCATGAATTGTAGGAGCTGAACAAATCAAGATGCGCTTTTGACAGGTTCATTTGGCAGTGTAGGAGGATATTCTACAATTCTAAAAATATGTTCTATTTTCACAGACATTTTGAGATGTCTCTGTAAGTTCTCTTACGGAAGATGGCCCAGGGCCCATATGGTACAAGTCAATCTGACAGATGTTATATAATAATCTTCCTTGATTAAACTGGTACAAGACATTCTCTTCTCACCAACCAAATAAACAAGAAAAAACCCATCTATTCTGAAATCAACCACCACCAGCTAGATAGACATGATAGAGCTAGAGGCCTTGCTATAAGGAGCGCTGTGGTCATGTTTGGGAAACCCTTGACCCTCTATTTCACGGGAAGAGTCTGTTATCAGATGAGGTAAAGTAACAAACAGGATTTATTAGTTCTAGAGGTTATATCCATGTTACTAATTTGAAAGTCAGATTAGGGAATAGCAATATACACCAAAAGGGACATATTACAGCACTGATAATAATTTAATTACTTTGCACAGAGAAACTGAAAAGCACCTCATTTACAGAGAAAGTTTGCATGATATTTTGTGGGAATAGAAAGGTTCTTCAGAGATTTTGTATCAGACATTGCAGGAATAGGAATCAGATATCTTTTGAAATAGGAACATTCTGTTACTTTTTTTACCATATCCATGCATATAAAGGGCACATTGGGATATTTTCCCAAAGGAGCTTACTGAAGTCGCCTTAGGCAAGCAGCATCTTCTAGGAGCTCATTATAAATATAACAAAATAAGTCTTTAAGCTTTTCTTCAAGTTGCTCAAAACTGCATCCGAGTGTCCAAAGTTGTTGATGAGAGGGAAAAGGATGTAATGAGACCATGCCTATACTGCCAAAAAAAGACAATTTAACTCTGAAACATCTGTGCTGATCACCTAAATTAAACATGCAAGAAAAAACCTCAAAACTGTAACTGTCTTTAATGACTATGGCAGAAAAATCTTCAAGCTTTTGCACGTAGACGTTTGATTTTCTTATACCAAATATGCTCATGGAGGCTGCAGTTTCTAGTTTTCCCTCGTTTTTTGAGTTTTTAAAATTGTTTTAAACATTTCAATGTATTTTATGTATGTTACATGTTTTTTATGTATGCAGAGCCTCACCATATTGGGTTATGATTTGGACCTATTTTTGCAAGCCTGCTTTTTTGGTATTTTATTTATGTTAGTAGTCATGTGGGGATGACTATAATTCATTACTCTCATGAATAAATCTGTACAGAATTGGATCTTTAGTCCAGATCCAGTAAAACTGAAATCGACGGGCATTTTATACCATAATGCTTTTGTGGATCTAGAAATTTGTTACTTTTTAGGATTTCTTTCTCTCCTCCTCCCTCTCAGAACAGTTAATCATCCTATCTTGTTTAATTGCTCAAAACTGTATGTTTATGTTTACACAGCAACCTCAGAGACTGAAGACAGGAAAATAAAACCCTCTGGCCTAGTGATATAGCGCTATATCTTGTTCAGCATTGTCAGTCAGCACTCTCAATTTCATGCTATTTATTCTGATGTAAAGGCATTTAAACATGTAGGAAGAGTCCCATTCACTTTATTGGTCTTGGCATGCTTGTCTAAGTCTCAGCTAAAGCACCAATCTTCTGTTCATCTTGTGTGAAATTTGACTTCATCTTATTGTACCAAAACTCCTGGGAACTAATTACGAGTCTATTTTTATGGTAAAACAAGCATATTAAAAGTTTACAAATGGGTGTATGTTTACTTTCCTTAGCTCACATACTGTGCTCTGGAGTATTGCTCCCATATGTAAACAGCACTGCAAATATAAATTGCCCGAGTGGCTCCCTGTTGTCAGAAACAGCTGTTCAGTGTGGTAGTTTCTTCATCTTTTTTTCAAGAAACAGACACTAAACCCCTGAACTACTATATTCTCCTTCAAGTGAGTTTCAAAGTGGAATACTGTAGTCATTATTTTCTTCACTGACTTTTTTTTTTAATTTGAAAGTAAGTGTCCATTCATAAAATGAATATACTAATGTTGATTGAGCAAAATATAAAATCATGTGCTTAAATTTAAGCACTCAAGGGTGTATGACACTCATGTGCTTAAAGCTGAGCATGTGTTTTAGTACAGTCATAAAGGGAGTTTTAACGCATCAGCTTTCCCCACCTCCTTGTGAATGGATGAGGATAAATTTGATTCTCATAGTACTCACAGACTATGTTTTGAACGTTGAGGTATGCTTTTGTCATTCTTTGAGAGGTGGGTGTTTTTTTCTCAAATGCAAGGGCCAGGTATATTTCCATTTGTTAAAATAAAAAATTTTATTTGGTAATACCAGGTGACTGGATTTAAAAGAAACACCAGACACTATGAGACTCATGATAAAAATATGGCTTTCCAGAAAGGGAGAAGGAAGTCACTGCTACATTGCAGATAAGGGGACAGTGCAGTTGTGTGGATACTCATATCTCTGTGTGTGACCAGGGTAAGAACAACACACTAGATGCACAAATGCTAAAAGACACAACTTCCTTGATATCTTTGTACCTCTCTGGCAACACTCTAAGCCAGTAACTGCTTTCACCTCCTCTAACATTCGATGCTACAGAGATCATAGACAGTATGCAAGAACCATCAGCAGCCACCACCAGTGGAATATTAAGATTTAAGCACTTTGATACTGTATTATTAATCTCAGAAATCAACTTTGGTATTCTCCAGGCTAATTCTGTGGAAATAATGACTGTTCATTTTTGGTGCACTTATTCTAGCAGAAGTCTCAGCAGGAGTAGTTTTTATCTAGGTGGGAATTTCAGAGCTGAGACCACTGAAAATGAAACGTCTCACGACGAGATCATTGAATTGATGTTAATGGGTGCATGTGTTGTGACGGGGTAGCCCAGTGTATACTGTAGGTACTATGACACCTATACATTGTTCTGAGCAAACTAGAAAACCTTAAGTACTTTGCAACAAGTAGCATAATAATTAAAACATTAGAAGGATTAACTGACACAGTGGAGCAGGGCCTTCCCCTTGATATCGAGGGTGTGGTATACGTATTTAAACAGGCACTCCTTAAAAACAGTCCCAGTTGTACCTGTAGTGAACAAACAGGCTTGACTCACCAAACCTTAAAAACCACGTCAATAGTAGCACGGATGTTGCACGTGACTTTCTCAGGAGACTAATTAATACTAGCCACGAATGTTAATTCCCTTAATTATTGTTGCCTAGAGAAGTATTCACATAGACTTATAAAGATTACGTCAAGTCTGGTAAGAAAAAGCATAATCAAAAAAGCATAATCAAAGTACCTGTTTTTTCAAAAAGTTATTGTAAGAGGATGATCCAAGTAGTGACCAATGGATGAATCCACTCCAGCCTAATTAAGGTTTTCTGCTACAGGCTTAAAACAGATGTGGAACAGCCCGGCATCTGAACGCCTGTGGCAGCTGTGT
>NW_010536976.1:0-20318 GCF_000687285.1 Phaethon lepturus | reverse complement strand
GCGGCTGGGTAGGCACTGGGAGCGGTTCAGGAAGGGCCTCTGGTTACCAGCCTGGAAAAGCAGTTGGCTCCACCGTGCTCCATGGATAGTGCTAGGAAGGGCCATTATTGCGCTTCACGTCGGAGCTACACACAGAAGGAGTCTGCCTTTACAAGAAAACAAATCTCAAAATAAAATACACACAACGCGCTCTGTCATTTTTCACTATTGTTGTTTCCAGTTATTTATCTGGCGAGGTATATTTCAGGTTTTAATGCCTTTGGTTTGGAGCTCTCTTCCTTTCTGAGGAAGACCTGTGCTGTCAATATGTTTGAAAAGTCCCTTGAGTATTGGGGCCTCCTTTATTTGGCCTCTGGTTTGGACCCTAATATATGTCTGTATAAATAACTGAACTGAACCACCATAAATATACACAAATAAAATCATATAGACATAAATATATTAGTATTACATGTTATTCATAATTTTAATACCACTACAAATAAGATAAACTGGTAAAATCTATTACTACAATATTTAAAATTTATTGTTATAAATAGAGTACAGTATATATAAGTTAGTGAAGAAATTTATATTAATGCTCAGAAAACTACAGAAAGAGAACTAGTGGAGCTGTACAGTGATCAGAGTAAAAATTCTGAGAGATATAATTAGGAGAGAAACCTTGATGGATGTGTTGCTTTATCCAGAAATCCACAGGACTCTTAAAAAATGCCTTTTAGAGCCATCTTGGGGAGCAGGCGGGAGATGTAATATCAAACAATAAAATAAATGCATATTCTTTTTGTTCATTAGTATGAACAATAAATTCCTAAAATTCACGAGTGTATTCAAGAATAATTAACTTCCCTGAGAGCGAAGGACCCTCTATAGGCTCTGTGCAGATGCCTAAATGACGTTGTATTTTCGGGATAGAAAACCTCACTCTATACAAACCATTTTCAGTGTGGCCAGTCCGGGGAAAAGAAGCAGTATACTCAGCATGGTTTATCAAGAAGAACAATTTCCTTTCTGAATGATAGCTACTTTTGACCTCTCATTTTGAAGTTGGATATCTTCAAATATTAATATGTTTTTCGGATTTCAGACTGAAAGCACGCGTGAAGGTTTCAGGAGGTGAAAAGCAAACAAACACTCGGGTGGCAGTGGAAGCAGCTGTTGACAGTGCTGCATTGTCTGAACGTAACTGCAAACGAGAGGGAATGGCTTACAGCATCTCCGGCCGAAGGGGACGTGCTGCTGTCCCCAAAGGCAGGCATGCAGAGGTTAGTTGTAGTGATGTGCCTAGAAGATTTGGAGCAGAGTGAAGCGTGAAACTGAGACCTGCCAGTGCTGCCCCTGTCTAGAGCACAGCCACGTACTTGCCACCAGAGAGTCATGGCTAGCATGCAGTGAGATGTGCGCTGAGGACTGAACCGATCATTTGGGGTCTTAGGTCACATACGTATCAAGATGTACAATTTTAAGACCAAGACACCCAAAAGGCAAGAGCCCCTTTAAATACAAAGGTGGGTCTAGGCAGTTGAAAATTAAGGAAAATTTGGAAACGATGGAAAAGCACCCATCTATCACATATCCCATGTATCACAACAGATACTTTTTAATGATGAAAAGAATGGAAAAATTCTGATACTTACAGAGTTTTGCAAATTTTTAACATGCATTTTTTCAACATTTGACATTTTTTAAAAAAGCAGCTTTTCTGACAGTATATAAAATACAATTAGAAGGCCAAACTGTGTATTTACCCTGTTGTGATGAGGGCCTGTTTCATCCATGGATGCAGAAGTGGGACAAGGTCATTGTTTGATGAACTACTACAGGTGCTTCCTGGAGAGGGGAAAAAGAAAAGCTGCTTTTGCTTCTTTTTTCTTACAGATATCAAGCTTATGCATTCTTAATCTGGGAGTAATGGAGGTAAAGTGAGGAGGAACCAGTTTTGGATTGGCAAAGGGATACATCTTACGATTATATTTCTCATGCAGAGACTGATGTGGAAAAATTGCTGAGTAAAATGCTAAATGCTAAACAGATCTCATTCTTCTTTCACCCAGGCCTTCCGTAAAGAAAATGTCTTCTGGGGCTCTGCAAGGAATATTTGGTTTTCCTTGTCGATTAATTTTTTAAAGTAAAATCTGCAAAGTTTTCCTGTTACTAAGGTGTGAAAGTTTTCGAAACAAAAATATAGTTCATTTTTAAATAGAAGCTCTGCCTTAATCATTCTCATTCATAATTACCTCAGATTTTCATAAACCATGCCTGAGACTATCCCTAACATGGTTTTTTCTTCCTGATGTCTGGGAGGATTGCCTCAGAGTACCTCGCTGCGGCACTGACTAGGGTACCAGTGATGTGTTGTTTTCCTCATGAGTTTCTGAGGCAGAGCTTGGTCCTAATTCAGTGTCAGACTGCACATTTTCTCTTGTGAGGCCTAAATCTAATTGGGCTGCATGCAGTTCAATCCATGGAAACGGTCAGAACTCGATTTCTTGAAGCAAACCCAGATATTTAAACAGCCTGGAGAGAGGAAAGAAGATTGGGTCATGGCCACCGAGGATGTGGACTCCTCGCTGGCTGAGGCCGCAGCAGAAGTTACCTTCAGTGGGGGGATGCCTGAGCAAGGCCCAGGCGAACTTTCCTCCAGTAACACCCCGCTGTTGGGATGTATCCCCCTCAGACTGGTTTGTCCATGCGGTTCCATGCCCAAGGTAACAAGGTAAGGAGTACGTCAACATACCGGCGCAACCCCACGGAGGCCCGCCAGGACGATAAGGGGGCTGGAGCCCATGGTATACAAAGGAGAGGCTGAGACAAGGCTCAGCCTTAAGAAGAGAAGGCTCAGGGGAGACCTTTCTGCTGTCCAAAACGAGAAGCTGACTCTTCTTTGAGGTACACAGTGGAAGGGTAAGAAGCACTGGACCCAAGTGGAAACAAGAGAAAATCTTACTCAATGAAAGGAAAAAGATGAACTATAAACTTCTGCAAGGAAAGAATTGCTGACAGTATGGTCATAGCATGTGTATGGAGATAGATTCAAATAAAATACAAAAAGCATTTAAATAATTCCGGGAACATTTCAAAGGTCTGGGGGATGGCGGAACACGATACCTTTGCATAACATTTTAGCTTGTCTGGCATTTTAGAGAGGTTTCTGGTGGCACATCCCTCTCTCATGCTGTAAACCATGTTCATTTAGAGCAAACCAAGCCCTGGAACTACCAAAACTCTCCTTTAAAGATTAATTTCTACTACCTTGTTACTTATGCTTTTATGAGGGAGGAGCACATTCCCTGTTTTCAAACATCAAAAATATCTGAAAATCCATCTGCAGAAGACTCATTATTTCTGCTTAACAACCTCTGTATGCAATTTCACTTCAAAATACTGTTTCAGCTCTATTTTGCCTACTCTATATGCCCCAAGTTCAGGTACTATTTTTTAAAAAGAGTGATTCAAATGTGGCATTAGCATTAAAATATTCAGTTACAGGGTTAGAAATTTGTTTTTCACAAACTAGTTCTAGCATTCTCCGAAATATAATGGTTTTCTGAGAATGAAATACTGCTACCTTGTGATCAAGGGTATTCAAGATGATCCCAGGAATGTAATTCACTGGAAGGAAAAATGAACAATGAAAAGACCCTTTTCCCCATGTTCTCCAACAGGAAAATATTACGACTGTTTCCAGTAATGGGAAAAGTACCTTGATGCTTTTTATTTTCCCCTCATTATGCTATCTTAATTTCTATTCTTTTTCCTCAAACCTAATGCTTATTGTGCCTTTCCCCTATATTTCTGCTACCGTGCTCTCTCATTCACCTACAGTCAAATGTTCTTTCAATCAATCAATAGGATGTAAAAACTGTTGTGAATTCAGGCTCAGCTCCATTTTGAGTCCCATTTGCATCGCTCCAATCACAAAAGGAAAAATGAAAGCTCTCATTGTATCAGGGGTTCAAACCTGTCCTACTACTAAGGATTACTCAAGCGCTGTGGAGCTCTATAGGTGCCTTCGGGATCATGCTTTCATAAGTCTCCCGTCTTTGCAGACACCTCTGATTCGGTAGTAGTGCACCCTTAACGAATGGCAGCTGATATCGAAATTAGGTACACTTCAGAGTAATGCAGACACTACTCTCCAAACTGTTAGTGGTAGAGCAAGAAAAAAAAAAGAAAATTTCCTTTAAGAGAGTCCTACCTAGGACTCCTCCTTTGCCCCTTCAGCCTTTATCAACCAAAGACGCTGTTCCAATCCGGAAGAACGATTAAACCAGAATTTCAAAGCTACTTAGGCATGCAGATGAGGAGGGTTTACAAAAGTGCCTGAGTGATTATGTAAACTTGCAGATTTTCCTGGTGTGTCTCTGTATCCAGAAGATCCTAAATAGCTTTGCTAATCTGAGTCTAAGGAACCAGTTTGCCTATTAAGCAATAGCAATATTCAGGTGGCTGTGTGATTAAAATGTCATTACTGCTTACTTTATTTCTCATGAAGTTTACATTTTCATTCAACATTAATGTGAGCTACCTAGTCTAGGCAGAATGTATGTGACCAAGTGATGTTATAAAACATGTATTCTGGATGGCTTCATATATAGACACCAGTTGACAGCAGTAAGAGATAGTAGTACTACAGGATAGTGTATGAAAGAACAGGAATTGACTGCCTTAGCAAATCTTGCTGAATATTTTTTCTCATTAGGCAGCAGATATTTTCAAAAGGAATTTAGCAGAAACCAAGTAGTATCTTTATCCCATTTGAAAATTGGCCATGTGTTTATCCAGCATGTTTCGATTCATATTCTTAACCTAATAACTCTTCTCAGTTACTAGTTCCCTCATTTAATCTTTGGACCAACTGCTCTGCTACCTCACCTGTTATATGAATGCAGAACATTTTCTCCAAGCTGGTAGTCTGAAATACAGAATTAGAAATAGCTCCTGCATGTTATTCTATTTTAAAAAAACAAACATAAAAAAAAAAATTGCTGTCAGTTGGACAGCTCTGAACTACAAATCTGAAGCATAAATAAAATTCAAACACCCCCATCTCTTCTTTATTTCAGAATCTCACATGTACACATCATCTTGACCTTACTATATGAAATAATCGGTGTTGAGCTAGGCTTATAGTGTGGAGGTTCTATAGTGTGAAATTAATGAGCTGGATGGGATCCCTTATATTTGGGAGGCAGAAGGAAGTTCTGTGGGGAGGTGTGAAGTCTACTCATGTCAGTGGAAATGTGTTGTGTGGGCACTGAGGTGCCTTTAAGAGGAGTTCCGTAATCTGACATTTTCTTGCTTTCAAGAGTTTTCTCCGCATGGTTGTCATACTTACTCAGCCTTAACTGATTCAGATGAAGTTCTTCTCTATGGGAATATGCACAGTGAGTAGGGAAGACTCAAAGTAAGGCTGATGAAACCAGTCGTAGGTTCTGACGCCACAAGAAGCTAAATTCAGCACTGGTGTGAGCAAGCTTGCAACATACCGAACTTAACCTAGTCTGAATTTGGAGCAGAAAAATCCCATTAGTCAACATTTGGACACAATATAGTTCCTGCTACCTGACAATATAGTTAGTATGAATGGGATTAAAACTGTTCAAAATCCTTTATCATCATCTGAAAGCATGCAAACCTTATCTACCAAGGCTGCATTTTTTGTGTTTTGGTTTGTTGGCCTTCTTCAGCTTTGGAGTCTGTTTTCTTATAACCTTGAACATCAACCTTACTTTGGCTTAAAGTTCATGACACTTCAGAACAAGCGTGGGTCCACTAAGGGCATGTGCACGTATCAGCAACATGACTGTTGAGAAGCAGATTTGTGCTTTCTGGATGGAAGTTCATGTAGAATTTTTTACTTTGACTTTTTTATATTGCTGGACTTTGATGCAGACTTTATTTCAGGTGATTTATGAATGCAACATGAAGAAAAGACCAGCAAAAAAGCTCCTAATTAGTACCACTATAGTCAGTACATTCCTCAGCCATCATCTCTCAACTTTTACCTTCTCTTTAACCCCCAAAGGGAATACAATAACCAAATATGTGTTTGAAAATAATATTAAATTAAAAAAAATACTACTGGGTAGATATCAAATTAATTTTGCCTTGTTAAAGTTTTCACAAGAACTAAAGGAGAATTTTTGTTCTTTTGTGCATTTCAGCTCAGCATCTGCAAATAAGTGTTGAATAGGCAGGTACTGCAACTCTGGGAATGCTTTGTGCAGATGTCTGCAGCGTGGGTAACCCTGCCCAACAAGGAGTATAGTAACTTTTAATGCTGGGTTAAAATTATACTTTCATAAAGTCTTACATTTAATTATACCTCTTTTTCCAGTAAGCACATACTACAGGTAGTCTCACTTTATTATACCAGCCTGTTATTTGATTATACTGCCAACTAAAGCTTTGGTTGAGGCAGCATAATCATTTCACTTTTTACTCAATTATTCTCAAACTCAGAAAAAATCAACTTTTGGCTGGAGTATTCCTTGCTTGGTTTCTACACAAGAAGATTTTTGAAAATGTTTGATCAGGAATTCATTTCAGAGTATGAGCATGGGAAAATAGATAGACATTTCTCATAATAAAAAAAGGCAGTGGTGTTATTTTGAATATCTGTACAACTGTAATGGAGAGACGTTAAAAGCTGAAATTGAGTGAAAAATTGTTTTGATTTGCTTGAGTTATAGGCTTTTGAAAACCGGATTCTGCATTTGGTCAAAGCAATTTTTTTTTTTCACTAACATAGCATGCTGTGATGCTTTTATGGCTAATATGCTAAAGAGCCAGGGGCTGAGGGAGCATTTCTGTGCATTTTTAGCTGGAGCTGACAAAAAAAAGTCTGCAAAATGGGAAATGACTTTCAACAAAAATGATTTGCCCTTCACTGAAAATGTTCATTGAAATAAGACAAGTCCAATTGCAGTCATTTTTAATCTTTAAAAAAAAGAGGGGGTTTTGGGTTTTGGGTTTGATTTTTTTTTGGCAAACACCTGAACTACTACTAAGAGGAAAAAATCACCTTCAAAATGGAATGGGACTTCTGTGCTACTTGTAATATTCCAGGAGTCCAAGAAGCAGTACTGCTACTACAATCAATTCTTTCTGTTTACCAAAGGTATACACAGCTAGGTCATCCAGTAATGACGGCTACTATTTAGGAACATGGGATTGGTGATACTGGAGCAGATCTGAGGTGTACTGCACACAAACTTCCATCTGTCAGCCAAGGTACAAAAACCACCAGAACAGGCAATTATGAAACATCCCAGTAAAATTATTCCATACTCAGGTAACTACAGGTTATACCCAGGGGCATGGTTTTAAAATCAGATGTAGATTGTATCAATCACCCTTACTTCTACTGAATTTATTGAGGTGTTTGCCTTGCAACAGAGCACACAGGGAAAATTTCGGTATAACATGTAACTTGGTGTAAATAAATTAATTTTATTCAAAAGAAGGCAGAGTTGATTAGGACAACACAGCATAAGATATGAAAATTTTGGTCAGGATATAGGTACTGGGTGACAGAATTGTTTTGATACCTGGACTTCTAATGAGTCATCTGCAAAGTAAAGTTGTGCTAATAATATGAAAACATAATGTTGCGATCAGTGCTGACTTCAGCTGCTGTAAGTTGAAGTCACTAATTTGCTAGCAGTATACAAAATGGTTAAGATGTACCTAGGACATAAATATGAAAAGTAAATAGAAGAACACAGTAAAAGAATATTTAGGAGAAATAGTCATTGATGGAGGAGTTAGCTTTCTGTCGTGTGATGTGTCATGATGTTAGGCTGCACTAAAATAAAACAAGAACAAGATTTTGCACATGGAAGGATATAACAAAACACCAACAGATTGCCGTGGAGGGTTTGATGGGAGATAACTGTTGATATTAGCAATAAAAGAACATTAAACTTACCAACAGTTCTCTGAAGTAAACCTGAGAACTTGTAATTATTTGTAAAATATTCAGAGACTAATTAACGGAAAATAAAAACTACTGACTCTCATTAATTTCAGTCTAACAGGGTATTCAATGAAAAGCTTTAAAATTTTGTTTCATAAATTTTTGTTTCATTAAAGGAGAGTAAATCCTTTTGCTGCATTTTGTGCAAAAAAAATTCTGTGGGTGGGATGGACTGGATTATAGGATGATGTTAGTTTATCTTCTATACAGTTTTCCATTCCATTTTGACTTCTTTTTTTACATGTTTTATTTTAAATACATGAAGATTTCCATTGATTAACAATGTATTGTTGAAAACATACTGAAGAAAAAGGAATCTTATGATGGGACTCTGATAAGTTTCTGTTTTTTTACGGATGTAACCATTTACTGTGATAAAAAAGACCAGTTGAGTTTTACTCTTTTCTTACTCTCATAACATTTCTTTCCATAATAATGTATTCACTTCTTGAAACATAACTATTTCTCTTCTTTGCAGATCCAAGCACATTATATAGTGTCACTGCTATTTATGTCTTATTTGCTTTTAAATATAAATTACGGTCTGATAATAATAGAGTTATTTTGCCCCTCTGAGTCATGGTATCTTTTACTTTAGTAAAGGCATTTTTGTGTGACACATTGTGGGATTACTTCCTTCATTTAAATCAAAATAAACTATTAATAATTTGTCTGAAAAACCTTTGCTTCTTCCACCTATATTTTTAGATACGTCTACTTAAAGTTCAGCACTGTAGCTCTCACATGAGAACACCTTCCAACTCTCTCACCTACAACTGCAGGAAGAAAACTAAAGCTATTGGCTTCTATCCATGGGGCCTCTAATTGCTTAGCTGCTTAATGCATGAGGGTTTTATTCCTTTACTTGAAACTCAACCCTTCTGGAAGTAGAAGAATAACTGGCAAGGGGGTCAGAAACTTTCAAAGTTGTACCAGAGCACTTTGGTAGATAAAGTTAGGGCTGACCAAAAAAAAAAAAAAATAAAATCAAGGTCGTTAATTGTTTGTTTATAGATGTTTCCATGAACTAAATATTCTGTGTGAGGATAAAACATAAAGGCTTCACTTATGTATTAGGTCATCTCAGGACAATCTGTAAAGTATTACGTTCCCATTTCAAGATCTGAGGCTGCTTATTCCAATTTCTTAATGTTCATAATTACACCAAATGAAAGCATCAACTTTATATGGGCATGCTTGAAAATTACTGATTCATGTCTATTGTAATCCACATAGTCTTAAAGTGTACATACCATTCCTCACCATACATCCTTAGAAAAATCAAAAGGGTGTAGATTAACTGGTTTCAAGAAACAACTATGATTTTTCAGGCTTTGTGTTTCGGGTGGCAGTTCTATATGACCATAAAAAGCCTTTATATGGGAGTATTGTTCTTTTAATTACTCCATATAATATATAAACTCCTAGAAGATTAATCCTCCCAATCATATACAACGCACGCCTATCATTTAAAGAACAATGGCTGGAGGGTCACTAACACCAATGTATTTACAGGTATGAAATTAATTCAGGTGCCACTTCACAAGTGGATGTGAGCATTCACTGGAATTCCAAAATTCCCCTCATCTACTTTAGAAACACACAGCTGCTTTATGAAATTTTAATTTGCTCCTTTTTATTTCAGGCTTTATAATTGTTCTGACATTAGCCAAAGTACTATACAAACAGGAACAGATTACTGCAATATATTCAGTTTATCTTTAATTGTCCGTTCTGGAAACGGGAGATTCTCCAAATAAACCTGCAGCATTACAAATATCATGAAGGTCATGTTTACTGTGCTGATGTAAAGGAAAGGAAACTACAAACTTCCCCAAACCATAAGAAACCAAAAGCAACACCCAAAGCCCTATAGGACTTGATAAAGTACTAGGTCTCAATCTTTCATTTAAAATATGCCCTTCAGTCTGTGCAGAATGCCACTGATTTCCACGGGAAACTTTACCCTTCGTGCCTGCATCTCTGTGTGGGATTCTCACTGTGAATAAAGGCTTGGTGCATTATTCCTGGGGAGCTACACGTATGAAGGTAATTTAGGGACCTGTACGCCATGGTGACCCGCAGGTTACTGTGCAAGATCAGGGGTGAGGAGGAGTTTATTAGTTACCTCATTCCCTGCAAATGCAGTGCCCAAAAGCCAGCAGAGATCAGAGAAGTGCTCTGGCAGCAAGTCCCACATTTTCTAGACTTCACTAGGTTTGTCATTTTTTAAGGACAAACCATAGAAACTGAACTTTCCCTTGAAAAGGCATATAAAAGGTCTTTGAACTTGGATGAATTTTGCTCTCATTGGGAGGGGCGGGAAGTGATGTACATTATTATATTGTTGTTGAGAAAACTCTTCCCATATTGTTTTGCTATTTGAATACAGAGCAAGAGCTGATTTACAGTCATGAGTTTAATTACTTGCCCTGGATAATAGTAACTGCATTAGCTCCTGGGCTAATATATTAGACACTCTGTGTTTAAAATAAAGATGTGAACAATAAAAAATGAGGTAAGTTTGTAATGAAGTCAAGAGGGAGTCATGCAGAGTAACAGGAAATTACAAAAGCTTCCAAATTAATTGTTATTCTGAATTCACGTATTGACTGGCACAAGTGGAATTCCCTCTTGTGAATATACAGCCCCTGGAGTTGAGAGCAGCCACAGTGCGCCGGCCGTTTCTCCATCCTTCTCATTCATCCAGCTCCACACACAGTTGGTTGAAACCGTAATTAAAACAGGGTTTAATATAAACCCGCTAGTCCCATTGAAATTTGGGATTAGCTAATCTGCATTAGCTAACTGATGACATGATTACTGCTGCTTGTGTGATCTGCTGATGTCTAACCATAAGGTCTGGGAACATCATTTAGAAGGCAATTACACATAGTGTAACACTACTTACATTCTTCACTGATTTTTCAAGGCATCAGCAACTTTGTCTAAAAGCCTTTCTGACTTCTGATGAGAGGACACCTAAATCCCATGTGTTTGTCTTGCTGTCTTCTTATGGCTGACTTGAGCCACCTATTCTTGTGTGAAGGTTCTGACATTGCTGAAGAGAGGTTTTGTAAAGAGTTTACAAATTATGATTAATTGATTGTGATTTCCAGTCAAATGTGCCAAGAATTTGTGTTTGGATATATATAATACACAGCACATGCAAATGAATAATTATTTAATTGAGTAGAGTGCTAGATCTGTTGGCATGGGCTCTCATTGTTGGTATGCATTGTTGTCATTACCATATTACTCACACGTTTACTGTCTGCCAACTCTATTTTTTTGGAATAGAAGATATACTCTCTTTTACAGTTTAGCATTTTTTAAACAAGTTAAAACAATCATCTGTGAGGACTGGCTTCTTTTTGATTTGGTTTTTGTTTGGGTTTTTTTAATTTTATTTTATTTTTGGAGGTAAGGCTGTTTTGGATTTGGTTGATTTCAAAAGAAGCACACCCAAAAATTTCACAAATGAAAATAATTTTTCGTACTCTAGGATTAGTCAGGAAAGGCCAAGTGGAATTTTACCAAATTTTATAAAAATTCACTTCTGAGCAGAGAAAAGGCAGAACAGAAAAACTTTTTTCTCCTCTAAAATTATAAGGGCTTAATGATAGAGGTTTTAATGAAGACGTCTCATCAACTGTAAAGTCTTTTAATTGACAAACTGCTTGATGAACTCTGAAGCTATAGAACATGCAAGGAGTATTAAATTGAGGAAGGGTCCCTAATGATTTTACAGTCTTGCAATCCCCAGCTGAAGTTATGACTTTAGGAGAGATGACCTTTGATCCTTGGGGAAAAAGGTTCTCAAAAGGCAGTTTGGATAATTTTCCTCTGAGAAGAGTGATAAGGATGCTGATTAAATAAAGACCTGATCTCTTCAAGCAGACTACAGAGACCTTCATAAGGATCCTTTCTGCTAAGAGCATATTTGTTCAGTTCACATGTTCCAGGTGGTCACAACAGAAATTTGGCTAATTAGAAATACATTACTTTTTCCCCTAAAATCTTAGGTTAGACTGGCAAGCTAAAAATGAAAGGAATGAAATTGGGACTTGCAAGAAATGAGCTTATATTTGATTAAATACAACTCTAATAATCGTGGATAGATTTATTAGTTGTGTCTAGGAATGGTAATTATTCTTGGGCAGAATAAAAATCTCACCTCCATTTGTACATATGACACCAAAAGATTGTTCCTTGGATGGTACATCCAGCCTGACTTACTTACTTCTGTGATTATTTATGATGCATTTGTGACCAGAGGCAATGATTTCTCATTATTAGTATTAGCAGTATTTTCTCTGTTCCTTGTTTTTGGGAGATATGGACTGAAAGATACAAAGGAAAAGGGGAACATTGAAATAAGTAGAGAAGATAGAAAAATATGAAAGAAAAACAAGGAAGGGAGGAAAGAAGTATAGATCTTTAGGAAGATATATTTATGGATATATATCAATGGAGGGTAAAAGGGAGCCCAATGAGGTCCATTTAGAAAAAGAAAGCTGAGGACAGTAAATAGAAAAAAAAGAATCATGAAAGAAATGACACTGAGGAGAACATTCATACTATATATAATGCTCATGACCTTTGAAAATGATGCATTGGCAGCAGATGAATGGTGCAGATATTTGTATTTCCTGAATGGCATTATTTCTGTAACAGATTTCTCTTGCTCCTATGTAAAACAAAAGACCTGCTCCATTGGTTTTATGAATGCTCTACTCAATGTGCCATGAAACATCACATTAATTTAATGTTGACTAACCTACCCCAGCAACTGGCAACTCCTTTCTACAGGTTTTCCAGCAAACCTCTAGGCTGGGGCTTGGAACATGTTAATTAACTACTTATTTAAAATATAATACAATTAAATATATGGCTCAGGACGTTCAGATTTTGGAAATAGTGGGCTGGCTGGGATAAACCGGTCCATTCTGAAGACTTGTACCAATTTGCACAAATCAAGGATTTGGCCTATAGAAAGGAATAAACTTGCTTCATTTAATGTGTATTTTTTTATGTTTAGAAGTGGTTGTTTTTTTTTTTCTTTTTAATACAATTGTGTGTTCTACAAGAACAGCATGGACTCTCCAGAGTAGAGCTTTTGAACTTAATTTCCAAAGATTTATGTAAATTCTCTGAGGGTAAATCATTTTAATTTGAAGGAAGAGCCGTACCCAGCTGTGCTGCAGATTTTAAGTAAATAAATTTTTCCAGGAGTAGGAAACAAACAGCTCCCAAAGAAAGTTGGAGAATTAACACCATAGAACAAATACTATTTCTGAGCACTCTGATAAGGCCCCTGCCTCTATTACTTCAGAATGAAATCTTAGAAGTCATTGTAACTTTAGATATGTTTGATCAAAAGCAGAAGAGACTTGCCTACCAAGTGGGAAAATGGTTGAATCTGGAGAGGCTGATAAACAAATCCCATCATAGGTAATTATGCAGATTAAACACACATGACACTATTAAACAGGTACGGCAAGCAGTGCTGTAGAAAAAAATAAGGTCAGGAAGATGTAAACTATGTCAAGACATAGCCTCCAAATAAACCAGTCTGATGGTTTCATAGTTCATGATTAACACAGGCCTTTATCCAGCAAACTCTGAAGTACATTCTTAAATGTGCAAGTAGTACATTTAAAGCACATGCTCCCATAGTTAAAGTTAAGAATATACTTAAGTAGTTTGGTGGATCACTGTTATTAGTAATTCCTTGTGTTGCTTTTAAGCTGGTGGTGTGTACTAAAAACTTGAGCAATGGGGAAAAAAGAAACTCTGTGATTTACTGGTTAGCAAGTTTTCTTCCTTCCTTCAGAAGAAAGCTCTTATATATATATTCTTATATATTATTCTCCCACTTGCATTCTTCTCCATACCCACTCTGTTAGAAGCCACATACCTGAACAGCCAGCCAGTCTTTCTCAGCGTCCCATATGGTTGACGGGGAGAGAAGCGCTCTCATAGGGCAATTTGCAGCAGGAGTTGTGTCTGGGCGGGTTGCCTTCTGGAACAGGGCTTTCTGCCCTCTTGCTTACAGAGGTTTAGGAGATTACCAGCTAACAAAGATGACTGCACTTGAGTAGCTGAAGTATGTTCTCAATACAGCTTGAAACCTCAATGAAAATTGTAAACTGTTACAAAAAAAAGGTCAGCACTCAGCACTATGAGAATTTAACTCATCTCTTTCTTGAGTTATGGAATCTTCTGTAGTGCAAACCCCATGTGAACGTAACAGGACCTTTGCATTCAGTGAGTTTGTGAAGCCACTTGGCTTTTATTTCTAAATTTGGTGAGTTTTGCTAGATTAAATTTGCTTTTTAAACCCAGTTTTTTATTTTGTATGTCTGTGTCTATACTGACAGGTTGAATAACATGGATTTTCGTACATATGTGTAGTATCTGCAGAGATCCACACTGCATTCTTGAAGGTTGCAGTGCCCGACGGTGAGGATACATCATATTCCTGAAAGGGGACAGAATGTGTTTCCTGGATAAGTTACACTTTGGCTATTTACAGTAATTTTCTGCCTTTGTGATGATAAGGGAGGGTTTGAAGACTGCCTTTCCCCTGCTGAGAAGTTCAGCCAGAATGAGTTGCTGCTTTTAGCAGTCCTCTCTACCTTTCTTCTTGCCCTCCAACTGAACACCAACTTTTACTTTCTCTCTTCTTTTATTTCATTACTATGAAGATACAGTGCAAGATCCCAGCCTTCCCTTTCCCTCTATGACAAACACAGTTATGAGTCCTTTCCCTTCATTTCTGGACATGAAGAAGAAGGGCGGCCATGACCTCCCTAGGTCCCTATGATGCTAATCCAGATGGAGAACTCACACCTCACTCTGACAGGGCAGAAATGCTTGCTTTTTTGGCTCGTTACCTCAGTTAATAGAAGGATTGCCTCAAAGATTTAGTAACGGTTTAAACATAGAAGAGTATCCCCTTGCTGGCTTGTGCTGCTACCAACAGGCAATTTAAAAATTGGTTCTTAATCATCATCTTCTGGTTGGATGGTTCATTTGCTTTAGTTTACACCCTTGTATTGCCATCAGGACCCCAGCATTCCCAGCTGTTACATTCTTAAGGCCAATACCATGGTATCTTCTCCTTGAACTGCAGTTTACCACCTCAGTACTTCTTCTGTCCTAAGTACAGCTGCCTTTGTAGCGGAAGTGCATTTTCATGGGCCTCCATCAAGTAAAATTCTTGAACAGAGGACCAGACCAGGGAAGTGTACACCTTTAGGCTAACATAATTACCCATAGATAGACACAGACCACCTCTTTCCCTTCCTACTCTAATTTCTCCAAGTGACTTCAGGACTTAAATCTTAAGAAAATGGACTGAGAAAAGCTAAGTGTTAGTAGGAGTATGTCATTGATACATGCTCTCCCACAAGCTCACTCTTCATTTCTTTCCCTTTATCAACTAGACCTTTCTGTTCTTTGGTTCCAGAGTCCCAGATATCCCAGCCTGCTTGCTCACTCTAACAACATGTACAGGACTAGCTGAACAAATCCTTAAATCAATAAAATCACTATTTTAGAGAAAAGCAAAGAAAAAAATTGTCTGGGAAAGCAAGCAATATTAGAAAAATGCACAGGGAATATTTTTGAAACCTTGCTTGATTCAACTGTTGTTCAGCTGAGCTGAACTTGAACTAGTTACTGAACTAAATAATTTTCAAAGAACATCAGAATATATCTTGTACCTCAAACACATCTATCTCCGAATACTTTAGTCTGCAGATTGATGTAGAGCCTCCAGTAGACAGAGACATAGAATTTTTAAGTAGCAAATGGCTCGGCTGTCCAGACCCAAACTTACCTACTGAATGCAAACACTAAGTGTTTAGCTATTAACCCAATTTGCCATTTATCTGCTGGTAATATGTAAAGGGTGTTTTCAGCCACCAATAAATAAGATATTATTGGACCAGCAAATATCATTAATGCCAAAACAAAGCCTAACATAATTAATCCATGAGTCAGCAAATACCATTTGACCAGATCTACTTACTATCTGTATGATAGCCATCTCCAAAATTGTGTGAATGGCACAATGGCTTGCAGCATAATATGAGATTTCCTTGTAACATGATTTTGTGTTCTCTTGAAAGAAAAAAGGCAGAAAAAATCCTTGCTGACTTGGCTTGTATGGCCACTCATGATTACCTCCACTTCACCATGCAAAGATTATTGGGAGAGACCATTTTTTCCAAAATGAAATACGATGTATTGCTCAGTAAGCGAGATTCCCATGGTCTGAAGTTCTTTGAAAAGCTACAAAACCCATTACCATATAGACAGTTTTCAAACAGTGCAGTGAAAGCATATAGATGGATGTGACATTTTCTACTAAAAGCTCACATTTCTTGGATGAGAACAGGACATCCATAATTTGAAATTGTTTTCATGAAGTCCATTGCCAGACCATGGTGCTACTGAGTATCTTACCAGAATGCCAGAAAGTCAGTGTTTCTGCCATTCTGTATGGTTACTTATGATGAAGTGATTACTTATGGAACTGAATCTGGCCAGGGATGTCAAAGGCAACAAGAAGGGCTTCTGTAAGTACATAGGTGACAAAAGGAAGACTAGGGAAAGTGTGGTCCCACTGCTCAGTGAGACAGGAGACCTGGTTATGCAGGACATGGAAAAGGCTGAAGTACTGAATGCTGTCTTTGCCTCAGTCTTTACTAGCCAGACCAGCCTTCAGGAATCCCAGGTCCCAGGGGAAAGGCTGGTGCAAGGAAGGTGTACCCTTGGTTGGAAAAGGATAAAGTCAAGGGATACTTAAGCAAACTGGATACACATAAATTCATGGGCCCTGATGCAATGCACCCACAAATGTTGAGGAAGCTGGCAGATATCATTGCAAGGTAATTCTTTATAATCTATAATCAATCACGGTGACTGGGAGAAGTTCCCAAAGACTGGAGGAAAGCAAATGTCACTCCCATCTTTAAGAAGGGAGAGAAGGAAGACCCAGGGAACTACAGACTAGTCAGCCTCACTTCAATCCCTGAGAAGACGATGGAGCATCTAATCCTGGAAACAATGTCCAGGCACGTTAAGGACAAGGAAATCATCAGGAGTAGTCAGCATGGCTTCGCCAAGGGGAAATCACACTTGACCAACTTGATAAACTTCTATGATGAAGTGGCTGGCCAGGTAGATGAGGGGAGAGCAGTGAATATTGTATACCAAGACTTCAATAAGGCCTTTGACATTGTCTCCCATAAGATCCTCATAGATAAGCTCTTGATGTATGGGCTGGATGAGCAGACAGTGAAGTGGGTTGAAAACTGGCTGAATGACCAGGCCCAGAGGGTGGTTATCAGCAGCAAAAATTCTCATTGGAGGCCAGAAACTAGCGGTGTAGCCCAAGTAGGTACACCAGTGGTGTATTGGGTCCAATCATGTTTAACATCTTCACCAATGATCTAGATGATGGGACAGAGTGTACTTGCAGGAAGTTGTTGATGACACAAAACTGGGTAGAGTGGCTGATATGCCAGAGGGTCATCTTGCCATCCAGAGGAACCTCAGGAGGCTGGAGAAATGGGCCTACAGGAACCTCACAAAGTTCAACAAGGAAAAGTGCAAAGCCCTGCATCTAGGGAGGAACAACCCCATGCACCAATCTATGCTGGAGGCCAACCAGCTGGAAAGAAGCTTGGCAGAAAATTATTTTGAGGGTTGTGGTGGACATCATGTTGAACATAAGCCAGCAATGGGCCCTTGCAGCAAAGAAGTCTAATAGTATCCTCCATTAGACGAAATATTTCCAGCAGGTCGAGGGGAGTGATCCTTCCTATCTACTCAGCACTGGTGGCCACACCTGGAGCACTGTGTCCAGTTCTGGGCTCCCTGGTACAAGAGAGACATGGACATACTGAAGAGAGTCCAATGAAGGGCCATAAAGATGATGACAAGACTGGAGCATCTCACATATGAGGAAAGGCTGGGAGAGTTGGGACTGTTTAGCCTAGGCTCAGAAGTGTCTTATCAATGTATATGAATACCTGAAGCGAGGATGCAAAGAGGAGCCAGCTGCTTTTCAGCAGTGACAGGACAAGGGGCAATGGGCACAAACTGAAACACAAGAGGTTCCCTCTGAACATCAGGAAACACTTTTTCACTGTGCGGGTGACCGAGCACTGGCATAAGTTGCCCAGTGAGGTTGTGGAGTTTCCATCCTTGAAGGTATTCAAAATCTATCCGGACACAATCCTGGGTAACTGGTTCTAGGTCACCCTGCTTAAGCAAGGGAGGTTGGACCAGGTGACCTCCAGAGGTGCCTTCCAACCTCAACCGTTCTGTGATTTTGTGAAGTTAAGAATGTAACAAATTGTATTTGAAGCAAAGTATCAGTGTATTGCACTCGGGCAGCCTAACAGAAGCAGTACCGGGCAGTATTAAACTGGGAACTTCCTGCGGGTTCGTGTGTGCTTTGGGCTCCTGCCAGCTGAGAAGGGTGGAAAGCTCTTAGCGGCTTCTGAAAACAAGGCTAATTCCAGAAGGCACAGATGCCAGCTGAGAAGGGTGGAAAGCTCTTAGCTTTTTTTCTGAAAACAAGGCTAATTCCAGAGGGCACAGATCTGAGTACCACATTTGATCTTTGGTTCTGGAAAAGCTTGCTGTATTTGTTATTTGTAAAGGAGAAGGAAGAGATATTTTTATGTAAAGCTGTTTTAAAAAGAAAACATGGCTTGCCTTGGAAGACATTCGTGGGTTGGGATTATCAAAATAATAGTGGAGTTTGCCTCTCCCTTTGGTTTGTGCAGGCAAAAAATGAAAAATCCACTTAAGATAAGATAAAGATAAGATTTTTATTCAAGAGTGCTCGATTCTTCTACTGTGAAAAAACTTTTCAAATTTAGTGTTTTCTCTTCCTCCAGAGAAAGGTAAATTTGCAAACTCAGCATTATGACTAATGTCACTTGTGAAGCATTAACTTAGTCCTCACGGTTAATGTCATCCTCAACCCAAGATGTCTTTGACCCAGTCACTATAAACTTACCTTTATCCTTCATTTACTCTCTCTTCCTATGCACTTGGGTCAGGTCACATTGTTTTTCTCCATGCTGCCTGGACATGAAAGCAGAGACAGCTGCTTTCGGTTCCTCGTATTCCCATGGCTCCCGTATTCCCGTGGCTCAGACCAGAGCCACGCACGACAGACAAAGAACAAGCTCAGGCATTTCTCTTCGCCCGAGAGTCCCGAACTGGTTTATTCTCAGTGTGACAGAATCGTGGGGGTGTTTAACTGGAATCCTCAAAGAACTTTCCATTGAGCATGGACATTTTGAAAGGCTTTTAATTTCTATTTGAGCAGAGTTTTCCTAAGGGACATCTCCTCTGCTCCCGAGTTGGCTCCCTTGTCAAAGAAACACAGTGGTGTCCGAGTTGCTTAACTAAATGTTTGAAAGTGTACTTTGAAAATGGTAGAGCACGATATTTTCTTTTAGTCCCACGGTCAGAAACAGCTGATTGGTTTTTTTCCTCCCACTAAACATTCATTCAAAAGCAGACACCCACATTATAATATTATAGTTTAAAGGAAAAAATTGGCATGCCTGCAAATACTTCAAGGCACAGCCTTGTTCCGGAAAGTATTGGGCAACCTTCAGTTTGTGATTACTAGTAACCTTATCTGTTATATATATTTCATGTCAATAGTTTATTATGTAAACGCATGCTTATCTCTAAAGCCTGGAAATATCTTTTAACCACAGCAGTACTTATTTTAAGTTTAGTGCTGTTAATTCAGTCAAAAAACAGGCAAGATACTCATGTTAAATTACGTACATTACGTTTTTATCTGGTTTCTGCTAGCTGTCATAGCTGTAATTTAATTTTTAATGATTTTTCATATTGACCAAAACTCTATGCAAAACAGTATTTCAGGGCCCTCCAGCGTTCCTATTGCATGAACAGACCCAGTGATTCAGCCGGGCTGCTCACGGGCGTGAGGCTGCAGGAGGGCTGTACGCAAAACGAGCTGTGCGGCTTATCTCCCTTTACTGTAGGTGCCCTCGTACTCCGGTGCCACGAGGTGGAAAGACTGCTGGATTGATTCTCTGATTTGCAGTGCCAGCATCCTTTAATACTTCTATAGAACACCAAATTAAATGTCAGTAAATAATTAATAAAAATAAAATAGCAATTGTATTTTGATCATAGCAAGGGTTTTGTGTGCCAAAGAGAGGCAAGAAGTCTCTAGGAAGAGAAGGATGGATCCTTGCTTTTGAATTGATGGGTTTGAGAGGTATCAGCCGAGTTTTACTACTTTGTGTTCGGCGTGGTGGGGGGC
>NW_010536975.1:43713-55237 GCF_000687285.1 Phaethon lepturus | reverse complement strand
CGGTTACCGTGAGATAACGGTCCCAGGGATTACTAAATCCCTGGGAAAGTGAAAAATAACTGGTAAGGAAAGCGTTTGCCATTTCTCTCTCCTGAGTCAATCTCCTAGCTCTTTTAGTTGCCGGCATCCTTCAGCCCTTATGACTTGGTGCCGCGCCAGCTGCAACCCCGTACACCGGCACTGCATAAACCCATCTTTGGGCCAGGTTTGCACCCACTCGGAGACTCCTTTGCACCACTCTGGCAGCAGAAGGGGGCCACGGGAGCACGCGACATGCGCATCACCTTCCCAGACTCCTTTCTACTGCCAGAGTGATGTAAAGGCATCCCTGGTTCGAGCCAGAATCTGGCCCTTGGCTTAATGCGTTTAACAAATGAAGCTGCTGTTTGAACCCCAAAGACACAGGGAGGCTCAGGAACTGAGTGAGCACCGAGCGCTTCCTCCCTTGGCAGCCAGGAATCCATGTTGTTAGAAAGTGGAGATGTATGGGGTGTGCTCGTTTCCTAAACCACAGAAAAATCTCTCAGAAAATGACTGTTTCCCGTCTTAACTGAGGAGACATTAATTTCAGCGGCACGTGCAGTAACATTCATTCAGGACTGGCCACAGGTGGTCAATTATTCCTCTGCCTGTCTAGAAGAAGCATGTTTACTCCTCATAATAAAAAGTATTAGTACAATACAGAGTTTATTGCTCAATTAGGAAAGTGACACACAGAGAGTTACAGCCTCTTGCAGCGAATACAGCTAGAAACGAATTTTTGCAGCTAGAAATTAATTTTTGCAGCTGAATGAAATACCATCCTCCTCCCCATCAGACACACAAAACCCACGCAATTTAAGGGCCAACTGACAGGTATTTTAGGATCCCTATTTAACTAGCCTGGACAACCAAATATTGTATTGTATATTAAAGCTCTAGATTATAATTGTGTTCCTTTATCTGTTTAAAATATTTCTAATTGATCATTCAGGCACTGATTAAAAAAAAAATCCAAAAAGCACAGATTTGAATTTTGGTCCCAAGCATAAACATTGTAGAACATTGCACACATGCACACTTCGACCACTTTGTGGGATCCACACTCACTGCTCTGCTTGCTTCAGTTACTATGCATTAGCTGGGCAGTCAGATTATTTTTAAATACCTAAAAGTAAACCTCAGAACCTGTTTTCTCCTATTGTGTCAGATAATAATTCATAATAAATGAACTCCTCTGCAAATACCAAGGGTGTTGTGCTTACCTATTTGGAGAGTAACACGACATTAAATAATAGATATTGCTTTGCACTTATAACATTTTAATCTCAATCTCAAATTGCAAGCAAAGGCAATTTAAACAACAGCATCCCCATGTCAAAGCTGGGGACCAGATATCTAAACGCAAAGTTAGCAGATACCTAACTTCGAGCATACAAGCAGTCCCTCTGCTTGAATTGAATGGCTCTACATGCAAGCATAGATTTAGACACATGCAGAAATATACAGTTCAACTGATGACTGTATCGATGGAAAATGTAGGTGTCATATGGAAGTTCATTATCTAGTTAATGAACAGATATAGCACATCTAAAGGTGGTTTACCCAATCCTAAATCAGCACGTAATTATTTTGAGTAAATCACACTCTTAGAAGTGTTTGCCTTCCTCTGTTAACTACCAATGGGACCTAGACAGGGAGCCCAGGTGTCAAATACTGAGATGCTTACAGCTAGGCATGTGAACGGAACCATGTCCTAAACCTAAACGGTGCTGTGGAACTGGGAAGAAACATGGCACAGGTGAGAACCTGAGTGAAAATGTGGACCCAGCTGAAGCTCAGACTGAAACATCTATTTTCTCAGTGTGAGTGCCACGGAGGGCAACATTTGACCACCTGAATCTCCTGAGGGATATCAAGCACAAGGAGACATGCACGGTCCTTAAAAAGAGAAGAAACCTCCGGCATGATGAAGGTTTCACTTCAGTTGCTAATGCTAGTTTGGTGCAAGGCGTACAGCACGGAAATAATTCAGATTACTGTGAGAAAAATGGACCCTGCTTGTAAAGAATTGCTATGCTCAAGATGCTGCTGCACGTAAATCTGCATGTATAGCCCCCTGAAAGACCCCAGTTTGCAAAGGAAAACACAAACAAGAAGTCTTCAGGTAGGGAAACAGACACTTTGTCCCAGAGAGAGAGACAACAGCGCATCGAAAAATGTGCAACACACTGTGCCAGATAACGTTTATAAAAATGTTGACAGATATCATCCCCTGTCTGACTTATGGAGCCATCAAAAGCTCACTTCCACAGAGCATTTTTGGACCCTTTCGTTGAGTAAATCACCAATTTAGAATCTGTCAGACTTCATTACACAGATTAAGAGTCTCTCCTTGGTTTCATTTGTTATGCATTAATCAGAGAGCATTGGTGACTGTATCCTCTCGCACAACCAAAGCCTTTCTGCCATTACATAGTAAATTTTGTTCTTTCTAGCGTTCGGAAAAAAACCCCAACACAACAGCAGCACGGCTTAGTTGCTATGCAAAGACTTAGAGCCACTGCATAGGGATCAGTTCCAGAGTTTGGTTTGATTCGAACCAAGGCAGGCAAATTACACCCGGATGGGATCTGACAAGGTTTTCCTGCTTGCCTGTTTCTCTCGTCTACAGGTGAAGCGCGTGCTCAGTCCAGACTGGCCCCGAGGGATCCCCACAACCTTGCGTGATCCCGATGCGTGTTTACTGCCTTCCAGCTCGATGCCTGGTGCACTTAAAATACTCAGTACCAACAGACAGATTTATTATGAATGCTGGTAGGGATCTTTTTTCTCATTGACTAGATGTGACTCAAAAAGTTAATGGTAATTGCTCTCATCTTCATTGAGCAATGAGAGAGAGAGAGAAATGGGAGCAATTTGCAGATCTGAGAACAGGTCATTACAGGTGTGTTATATTAGTGTATTCATGAGCCCCCTGGGACAGCCATGCTGCGATATCCAATAACTTTCTTAATGTGTAATTACACACCATTGGACTATAATTGATTAATTGAAAAGAGAATGTAGGCAGATGCTAGGCCAAGGCTGCTGCTGCTCATTAAATGAATATGTCCTTGCTTCTTTTTAATAAGTTAAGTGAACTACTCAAAAGCAATTAAGTGAGAACCGAAATTCATTAAATTTTAAGTAATTATTGGTATTAACTTCTATAATAAAATGCAAGATTTCTATTTTGGGGGGGGTTCCCATCCCGAAAGCGATATAATCCACGTCACTGCCGAGATGTAAAAATAGTGTCTGCTACGGACAGCAGTGAGCTGCAAGATACACGCTCCTTGCAGACAGATTTTCTTCAGTGTGCCTTCAGATAACTGCGTGACATTAATCTGCCTCCCTGGGACATCGTTCCTGGAAGCCCTGCACAGTCCTACAGCTTCCCAAAGAGGAAAGAACATCCCAGAGCACCCTCAAGCCTCCCTAATCAGTCCGGCTGAATGGTGGTTGGGCTCTTCTCAGCCTTTCTTCTTGGAAAGGCTGGGTCTTAACTCTGAGAAAGAAAAAGAGCATGGGCTCCCGATTTTCAAAATCCCACTCTCTTAGTGCTGTATGTTGGCTCTTGAAGCAGTCAAAGTCTTCAAACTCTTTTCCTTTTTAATGGGGAGAACAACACATGCAGCAAGATGAGGCATAAGCCAACTGCACCGTTAGAGAAAGTCACACTGGGCTACGCAGGCATCTTTTCAGACGTGACAAAACCCATTCTCATTAACACCCTGTGCAAGTGAGAGCCGGGGTCAGAGGTACAGAAGGACCTGAGCAGGGGACTAAAGCTAGTTTTCTGGCCTGACCCTGGTGCTCCAGGTACGGCCGTGGCGAGATGCGGAGCGAGGGACAGCTGCTCCCAGGGAGCTGCCAGCGCGCCCCACGTCGATACTTCCCCCGGGCCCTACAGAGTCATCTGCATCTCCTGCACAGACCCCAAGGAGAAAATATTTATAGCTCTGGGTGATGACTTTGGGAATTTTCTTTCCAATTTACATGGAAGGAAATCTGACAAATTTTATTTCACCGCACTTCACTTCCTTTGGAACAAGGCATATCTTTATTCTTTAATGTTCCATAAAAACTGTCTGAATTTTATTTAAATTGGTTATGAATGCCAGTTTCATAAAGCAAAGCCACGACTCACAACTGGTTTTCTTTCCAAGGGATACAAACCTGCTTTTTATTTTTTCAGTTTTATAGAGGGTTGGGGGGGGAGTGGCTGACAATTTTTCAGGCTTTTTTACTTTAAAATTTATTGAAATTGGTATTAAAAAGTAGCCTGCTAAAAATGCATTTTCAGCTAGCAGTTTCTTAACTTTTTATTTGTTTAAATTCCCAGTCAATAAAAAATTTAGTGGGTTTTTTTAAATCATTTTTGAGAAAGCAATTTTTCAATGAGAACGTGTTTAATATGAAAATTATAACTTCAGTAAATACATCAAATGAAGAAAGTAAAGAGTAAAAATAGAGTAAAACAACACAGTATTGCAGTGAGGAGAAATTAAGGTTGGAGAAATTATTCAGAGGTCACCAGTAATTGCACATTTATTAATACAAATTTTAATGCTTGTTCTGGGAAGGAAGATGACAGAATTGGAGCTGTAATGGGATTTTAATTAGTTCCCTTTTTAACAAATACATTTTGCTTCTCTTTCGAAATAATAACGGTGATGCTAAAAATTAGAAAATAGGCCTCCTTCTGAGGAAAGGCAGGCTTGTGCTCACAAAGTGTCAAGTATCACATCCTAAAATAATGCCCCTGTATTTGGTATGAAGGAAAATGCTAAACCAGAGACACTAGGGCGAAGTTGCTTGCTATTTCTAGCTTACCCAAGGCGAGCGCTGCGGGAAAGGGAATATGACTCGCTGTTGGCTCTGGGTGGCCAAACACCCACCATCAGTAGCCATGGTCTTTCCCAAATCTGCCCCATTCCCATTGCCCATCTTCCCGTGCCGCCCACCCCCCTCACTGTCACACTTTTTTATTCCACCTCTTTAGCTCCCTGAATCGTCTGCCTTAATTCAGTTCACTAGACCGAAAAAGGCAGGGATTACGTAGAGCTACTGGGGGTACCAGCCTGCTTGTGCGGGGAGCCGCATCCCTGGCCACGGGGGAGCTTCGTTCCTTTTATCCCCGTCTCCTTCCCATCCTACTCCTCGCTCCCCATGCTCCTGGGGATTTTATACCTTGTCTTTTATGTGTCGCTGGGAACTGGCAGAGACTTACCCTCCTTGCTGCTCTCAAGGGTTAATGGCACTCCCCTGCCCACCTCTGCGGGAGGTGTGGGGAATCCCTCACCCCTCCTAATGCTGTAGGTCATGGTCACTTGCTAACACACAGCATAAAAGGAGTGAGGTTTGTGTCCTACTTCCAGGAGAGCTGCTATCTCAGACTTGCTATGACAGGGTTGTATGTTCTGTAAGTTCCTACAGCTGGTCTCTGATTGCAGCCTTCAGCTTAAACATTACTAATAAAGATCATGTTTTCTACGCTTCAAATGAGCTGTTAGCTGGCCTACAGCAATTTTTGGTCAGAGAGGGGGAAGACATCTCAAAGCAGTTGTTCCTCTTTTCTTGCCTACAGAATACAGGGCGTCATTCAGAGCCCACTTAAAGTTAACAGGAGGGATCCTATTGATTTCACTGGGCTTTGGATCAGAGGTTGTGGAGTCCTAAAAAACCCCATATTTCTTTAGCATGATGGTGGTACAGAACAGGGGAAGGGGAACAGAAGGCCTGAAAGGCAAAGGAAGTGTCTCAGGCCCCCCGAGAAGGTCTGCTGCGGTCCCAGGAACAAGACCCAAACCTCCCAGGTCCAGCCCACACTGCCGTAATGCGAGCAACAGCCATCACTTCCACTACGGGCTAGAAAAACATGATTAACAAGCAGGGCAAGAGGGACACAGCCCATGCGCCGGGCAAGACAGTGGACACATTTGTTCTATAACAGTAAACAGATCTGTGTAGACAGGCACAGAGCCTATCACTTCCTGGGGACAGCACGTTGCAGGGCGGCGGGCAGGCTGCAGCTCGGTATTTGGTCCTGCATCATCCCGGCGAGATGCCTACCAGGGCGCAGCTGCCGAGGCAGCCAGTGCCCCGCGGGTGCCTACCTGTGCGGGCAGGCAGCAGGCAGGCAGGGTCAGCCGGAGCCGGCTGGTGGGGCTCCCCTCTCCCCCCGGGGCTGCAAACCTGCCCGTGGGCTGAGCGCTGCCTTTTTTCAGTGCGTTCACCCAGCGCCCGTGGACTTCAGCAGACTTCAGTAGCGTGCGTAAGGTGAACACCACATAGCCCTTTGTTCAGCCTGGCAGCAATTAAGGACCAAAAAAACTTTACAATAATCTTGCCTGGTTTGTTGCCCTTGCTTGAAAAGAAACAGAATGCAAGCTTTTTGGTGGGGCTTTGGGGAGTTTTTTTAAAAAATATTCTGCTATAGCTCATGAACAATTTAGTTTTTGAAAATGAAACGTTACAGGCGATCAGTCTACGATATGACCTAAGCTTCACTGCTATTTCAGTCATAAGAAAGGTTGAATTTCATGTGGCCAAGATTGCTAAGGTTTTAAGAACATCAGTATCAATTCACTGCTACAATTGCTTTTCTCAATATTTTTGTTCCGGAGCCATAACTGCCATCCTGACAGCTCTCTGTGCCTGATCCAAAGTCCCTGAAACCAACGGCGGGCTCTCCGTCAGCTGTTATGTGTTTTGCATGGCCATTTGCTCGAATCACTGCGTACACCACGGTGCAGCTGAAGGAGCACTACCAGTCGCGCTCAGACTGCGGTGGCAAACTGAGCAAGAAAGTGATGAAACCCATCAGTAAACCACCAAAAAATAGCACCAGTGGCGAGATGCAGCAAATATCGAATGGCGCTGAAACGGTGGTGGGCACCACCATGGAAGTTTTAACTCTCAGCAGGCTCAGTACCGGTAGCTCTATGACCTGGAGCTCTGCGGGGTGCCACAGGTCTCATCCCCCTCTCCCCTCCTGCCTCTCCTGGGTGTCCAAATCGCCTCCTGACTGCAAGGTCAGTACCTTAAAGGCTAGATTTGGGCCTGCAGCCCTCAGAGCTGCTGGGCAGCAGTCCCGCTCCAGCTTTCTGGACGAAAGCTCTGTGCGTCCCAAAGCCTGGGGCAGGATGAAGGCAGCGCTATTCCTCCTCCTCTGCCGGTTTGCACCTAGCAGGGTGAAGGAAGAGCCAGGGAGAGCTACAGCAGGGAAAAGCCTTTGCTTTCTCTTGCCTCTCTGCTAGGAATAAGGAGGCAGCATGGGAGACAAAAAGGAGGGAAAGGCAAGAGAAGGGATGAGCAAAGCTATCTTCCCCAAATTCAATTCTCCTTTGAGGGCACTGCGGTTATAAATGGACTGATGGGTATTTCCTTTTAATGCTGAAGCACTAACAAGGAGTGGTTTTGCTTGACACTGAGGCACAGGAAACAGGACAGGTACCTTAAAAAAAAGAATCCAAACCTCACTTTCTGAAACCAAAACTCTCATGGCCTCTCCAAAGGATGCTGATATGCATATTTACATTTAACTTGACTACGACTCCAAAACCTACTGGCCTCCATCTGATCACAAATATTCTCAGTGCTTTTTAATATCAGTCTTGTAGGTATGCAATCTTTCCCCCATTCCAGTAACATTGCCTGCATCCTTGCTGCCCTGTCCAGATGCCCCACGTGTGCCATGCTTCCTGGTGCTGCCTCTAGTGCTGGAACAGCAGAGCAAAGCAACATGACTTCAAGTGAAGCATCAGCTGTAGCTCTGGCTCCTCTCAGCCTTGCCATAGCCTCCCCAAAGGCCTTTTGCTTGTAGGAGAATGTTTTGCATTTCATGTTTCAGTTGTAGATGTGTTTTCAGAGCTTGCTCTGCCTCTTTTTGTTAGTGATTAAAGATAACTGGCCGTAGGTGAGTTTGCATTAAATCCAACAACAAGCATGTTTTATTCTGTGTCTTTTATGTAACAGCTTCCAAGCACCAGGACTACCTGATAATTCATTGCATACTACAGTCAAGAATTTATCCTCCCAGAGCAGAACTACTAGGAGAAGATTTTTTGATTTCAAAGAGAAAAAGATCATGATTTTACAGCAGGAAAACCATGGATCACAGCTGGGTGTGGAACTGGAAATGAATTTTTTTTTCAGGGTGTTTATGTTTTGTTTGGTTATTTGTTTGCTTTACATATAATCCCATAGCAGTGGGTGGTACTCAGATCATCTCCATAAACAAATGATCTGGAAAGCAACCTGGCGTTTAATTTCCTTAACCCATCAAACCCTCCTTTGCTCATACAGCAGCATGCCAATCTGAAACCTTGACTCAATATTCTGGGTAACTGGGGCAGGGGGAGGGGAAGGACGAACTGTTGGTTTTTCTTTCCCACTTTTGTTAAGAGGCATCCAAGCATGGCTCTTCCTACCCTGACTAACCTGGGTAGGTGCCAGATGGATTTTTCCTTTCTCTAGGCAATGGCTGAGGAATTTCAGCTGGCTAGAGCTGGGGCTGTGGGCTTTTCACTGGCCTTTTCACTCCAGCCTACCCTTTCTCTGCAGTTAATCCCCACATCCACTATTAGCTGGACTGTAGTGCTCCTTGACAATCAGCTTCCAGAGGACTAAATTCTGCCTTTTCCTTCTGGAAACAAAGAGATGTGCCTGAAAGAAAAGCTTCCAGCCACTCGTGGAGTAAGAAATTAAAATCCTGAGGCAGAGCCTATGGGAGAAGAGTGGACGGCTGGCCAAGACAGCATGCTGGCCTGGCTCTTTAAAAATAAATTAGCTTTATGGAGTTCTCAGTATTTATCATGGGTAGCTAAACTTAAGAAAACAAGATTCTCAAAAATACTGAAAAGTTCACAAGGAAAATCTGATGCCCTCATTGGCTAGAGCATCTTAACCACTTTCTTTTCTACAAAAAACAGCATGGCACACAACACCGTACCTGGTTTTAATGCGGGAAGTGAATACCCTAACCTAATCCTGTAACTGCACAATGGCTTTCTATCCCAACCAAAATCTTTAATTGTCACTGTTTTTCTTAATGCACAGAACTACCGTAAGCACTTCAGGGGGTGCTTTTCCCTAAATTATATCTCTTTCTTCCTCCTATTTCCTATCAAGCGTGCTCTCTCAAAAAAAACAAACAAACCAAACAGCTGAGTTGTACCTCACTATCCAAATTATCTCCTATTCTGAGGAGTAAGCAATGAAGAAAGCATACAATCTGTAATACTCTGTGTTACTGTGCTTTCAAATCTCTCCAGGTACTGAGGAGTTAAAGCTCGCCGTGCGTGCCTGTGACCCGGGACGTAAAGATTCAGCCGGTGTAGCATGGCTCTGGCGGGAGAGCCCAGGCCAGCCGGCCCAGCAGCATCGCCCCAGCCCCTGGATCCCGCCTGGCAGCACCCTCCCGGCATGAGCCCTTCCCAAACAGGGGAGCCTGCGCCCGCCGGAACAAACCTTGCTGGAAAATGGCAGCTGAACCCTAAAGCAAAGAAAGCACTTTTGAGCTGAAGCCTCCAATTTCACCTGACAGGCTATTACACTACTTACTCTCAACTGCACTGAGAAAACTCCAAGGATTTCCCGATTCTCAAAAGCATAAACAAGTTTCAGTTTCTCTCTCATTTAAAAAACCTCAGCTTTTTGCTCAGCCAGCATCTGACCTGCACTGTTAGACTCTGGGTAAGTTTTTACTGTTGGAAAAATATTTTTTTAGAGGAAACAGCTGCCCCCACTCCTCCTTTTCATTTTTTTTCCCCTCTCCCCTCCCAAGGAGACAATTGCTAGCACAAACATAGGAATACTGACTAGGAGACTTTAGGAGAAAAATGCTGTCTTAGTGGCCAGTTCCTGTGAAATTCACTTTACTCTTGAGCACATTTTAATATAGCATTATTTCCCAAAAGGTAAATATATAGAATGAAAACCACTACCTCTCTGTGAAACATGTAGTATCTTCGACAAGTAACACTAGTTCCCCTACCAAAGCCTAGGCTCAACATCGTATTTTCACTGAGAGTTCCAAAAATACATCTTTAAAGATAGCAGAGGTACATATTCATTATGTCTCCTTTTTTTTTTCACATACAAATTGAGTACAGATTACATGCCTGCCAATTTTGTTTCCAATAGCATAGGAAAAATAAAACTATGACAAATTGCTTTTATTACTTCCTTAAACAAGAACTGAAACTTGTCCAAAAAAGCACATGAAAGACTAACTTGGATGACTTCAGCTTTTGCCAGTTACAGGAGTGATATAATAAAACAAAAACTTAAATGCATATTAATAGAGGAATAATTAACTGGGCATTAAAAGAATGCTTTATTTTAATAGCACAAAAGGGGTTAATTGGTTCATTGATTGCTTGCACTAAAAATAAAGCAGATTTTCAATCGAAATAATACATGACTTATTTTATATCGTGTTGTCTCACAACTCTAGTACTGAACTCCTCCAACACCAAGAAGCCCTATTGACTTCAGGGGCATCTTGGTGTCCTGTGATGGTTCATCAGGCCTGATTTGACCAGCGGCACAAATTAATTAATTACTTAAGCATGGCCTTGAAGAAACAGTTTCACTTACTTGGCACAAGAATTGTGACTGCACCAGGAAATCGCTTTTTGTGTTTGTCTCGTTTCCTCCCCTTAGGACGTAGCCCTGATGCCCCTGAAACCAGCAGGAGCTTTGCAAGGGCTTTAAGAAGAAGCAAGATCAGGTCTTATGGGTCACATCGCTTTTGGCTGGGGAGAATTATACTGGGAACAAACTGACCCTTCCAACTGACACCTGTGGCTCTAAAAAGCATTGTCATTACCTAACTGAGGGTTGGCTCAGCACAGGGGATGCCTGGGGGGTAGGTGACCCTATGAGCCCTCTAGTGCCGGTGAGGCCAAGATGCTCTCTGCTCTGGCCACCGCTGGGAGCGGGGACTGGCCACCACCTCTGGGCTACTGCCCTCCAGTCTGGGCTTCTCTGATCAACTGCCTGAATCTGGGAGCCGGCTTTGGCACTGGGTTACAGTCGGCTTATCAGCTCGACTTCGCTGGATGCTGCACGGGGAACACCAAGGCTAGCCCTTGGCCCTGCGTCCTCTACGGGGGAGGCAAACACGGGTTTTAACACAGAGGAAATGCATCTTGCTCCTCCACCGCCGCCCCCCGCTTCCAAAGTTATAATGAGGAAAAAAAATGTTGTTGTTTCAAAATATAACCCTGTGTTCTGACTCTCCACAAATACTTCCATTTAGCCAAACGATACATTTTACTTAAGTACGGCCGAGAAGAAAGGTGGATGCGAGGGAGAGATCGACCAATGCATCTAAAACTCCCTTTTCGAAAGCCATGCGTGAATCTCTCTTAAATATATTACAATTCCTTCTCTGTTTACTTTAGGCAAACAGAAAAATTCATCGTGGAGCACTCATTTTTGCAAGCTAATCGAGAACATTAGGTCCCAACAGATTCATTTAATAGAAATATAA
>NW_010536975.1:41577-43682 GCF_000687285.1 Phaethon lepturus | reverse complement strand
TTCCTGCTTGCTTTTAATCTTGCCTAGCTGCAAATGCTAAAATGAACAGCAAATTAACCCTGCCTTGGAACACAGATCCTTTCACAGCTGATACAATCTCTCCTAGGGCTTGCAAACACTCCAGGCTCCCTGTATGTGCTTTCCTGGCTTTTGCTCTTTCCCCGCAGCAGAGGAGAGGAGTGGGGTGGAGAGGAAAGGATGCTCCCGCCTGCATGTAGCTAGGAAGGGGAGGAATGGGCGAGCTCTAAAGGGAGTACTGCGTGTCAGCAGAACGAAAGGCGGTACTGCCACCCGAAAACAAGGCAGAGCTAAAAGGTGGATGGGAGAATGAGTTTTGGGGCACCTCGGGGCGGGGGGGGGCTTTTCGTGCATCACCAGCTGCTCCCTGCATGGCTCTCCCTGATTTACCATGCGAGACAAGGTAGTACGACAAGGCCATTCATGTGCTGTCATCAAATATAAGAGATTTTTCAAGCAATTTGAGATTTTAAATTGTTCACGGATAGCAGAACTAGCATTAGAACACTAAACAGAAAAAAAAAAACCTATAATATTTCATAATGTATGTCATAATGAACAAAAGCCTTTCAAAAAAAAAAAGAACGGTTTTCACTGTGCTAAAGTAACAATCTAGACTTGTTGTAAGTATGTTATTCTTACAAGTAGTTCGCAGTTATTCTTGAAGGCAAGTCTTGGAGTTTCCTTAGCATAGTGCTGCTGGGGAAAATTTTCAGCATGTCCATCTTCATCTCTAGCCTGAAGGGAAATATAATGGCCTATTTAGGGACTTACAAATAATGGAAGGAAAAAAAATAGCTAAAAGCATAACAGCTCAGATCATTAAAACAGACGGGAATCCCAAAACACAACATTATTTAAAAGTTTGTTTAAATACGCAGTACATCTTTTAGATATGAGAACTTGGGATGCTGTTTTCTTACATAGCTTAGGATGAACATGCAAATTCATTGCATTGCAAATAATTAGAACAACAAAAGACAAACCCAAAATGAAATATTTGAGCTGGAAACTGTAAGTAACTCAGGGTTTCAATTTACTCCATTGCATTTTTCAGGATTACATTACATACGTACTCGTTTAAACTTTTTGACATGCTTAAGCAATGCCTAGATAATTTACTTGTATTTTCAATTTAACAGCAAGGCCCTAAACAAAAAAAGCTTTCATACTCATAATTCTCATAATTTACATGTAATACTATTATAGATAAATGGATTCCCCCTCCATGTTTAAGCGAAGCTTTGAAAGGAGCAATCATCTAGCGAGAACAATGATCCTTCAGTCAAATGCGGTCAAAGTATTTAATGACAAAGATGCATTAAAAGTTACCGGGTATTTGGAACTATGCTGTTAATTAAGAAAGCTGAAGTTTAAATGGAGACATTACCAAAGCCCATTAGCAATCCTGCTTGCATATAGTATTTTTCCCTTCTCATCTACAGTGTTTTCCGCTTTCGAGTTAAAGCAAAAGGGAGAAGCAGGTGAAAGGAGGAGTGTCAGCAATACACTCATTACACTGTTCATTTGGGTGACACTTGCACTCCGTTCCGCTCCATCTCATCTGATCCCTGACTGTTCGCTCGCTCCCTCTCGCAGCCTCCCGAAATTCACAGCTGAGCTGTCTCCCTCACATATGGCTTGCATGTAATTATGCACATTCCATTTTACACTGCATTAAAATGATGAGCTCCTGGCCCCCTGCCAACCTATTTAAATCAGCCCCTGCCCACAGAAGCCGGGGAGAGGAGGAGGGCAGAGGGAGGGGGGCAACCGGAGCCGGGGAGAGGGGAGCAGGCGGAAGCGACGGGGCGGGGAGCAGGTAGCCCTGCTCCCCATCCCTCCAGCTGCCCCGCGTGTCCCCCAGCCTGGGGCGAGGGGGTCCAGGGATGCCCGGGTGCAACGCACGTGCCTCTCGGCGGCCGCGGCAGCGCTGGCATATCGCTCCCCCCTCGCGCGGCGTCAACTGCCTGTCGTCATGTGTCACACTCCCGGCGCCCAGGCTTCTTCAGCGTTGGCATTTATGAAAGATATTTACACCTTGTAGGCTCTACGGCTTTTTTTCCTTCAAAAAAGACTTCTGCCCT